>NC_081430.1:55965257-56143558 GCF_949786415.1 Peromyscus eremicus | reverse complement strand
GGAACAGCCACCAGGGGGGTGTCAGGTCGCCCGAGGTCCCTATCCTTGGGACAATCTTAAATTGATTTATCCTGGTTATTTCCCACCTATGGGCTTCTGCCTTCCTACAGCCGTATTTACTTTCTCTTCCCCTCACTCTCATACCTTACTGCCGTAGTCCCCACCTGTTGCCATAGCCCTGAGTGAAAACCCTTCCTTTCAATGCTGAAAAAGTGTCACTAAGGGTGGTGGTGGTGGTGGCGGTGGCGGCGGCGGCGGCGGCGGCGGCGGCGGCGGCCTTTAATCCTCAGCTCTTGGGAGAGCAGAGGCAGGCGGATCTCTGTGAGTTCGAAGCCAGTCTGGGCTACAGAGTGAGTTCCAGGACAGGCACCAAAACTACACAGAGAACAGCACCCTGTCTCAAACCCCCCACCCCAAAAAAAAACCAAAAAACAAAAGCAAAAACAAACAAACAAACAAACAAACACGTCTTGGGGCTGGAGAGATGGCTCAGTGGTTAAGAGCACTGACTGCTCTTCCAGAGGACCCAGATTCAATTCCCAGCACCCACATGGCAGCTCACAACTGTCTGTAACTCCAAGATCTGAAACCCTCGAGTAGACATACATGCAGGCAAAAACAAGCCAATGCACATAAAATAAAATAAATAGATAAATCTCAGCCTTAAAAAAAAATCTAAAAAAAAAAAAGTGTCACTAAATTGTATTGTATTTTGTGGATTTTTTTAAAAAAATCATCACTCAGTGATCACTTTATGCACAGGGCCAGTGAACTGTGTCACCACCTTTTAAGATGGGCAGGATCTTTGTTTTATAAAAGAGGAAACTGTGACCTCAGAGGGGTGCAATCTTTTGCTGGAACCTGGGTGATGTGGATCTTGGGCTCTTTAACAGTACAGTGATGCCTCTGCAGAGGTCCGGCCCTGGACTGAGATCTGGGAACCCCCAGGACTCTCGGATAGAAGGTGGATCAGGCAGATGGGCAAACTAATAGGGCCAGTGTGTTACATTGTTGACCATGGTTTGGGAACCTGACAGGTCAAAGAGAGCACCGGGAAGGACTTTGTAAACCAGTGTCTTGGCATAGAGTCAGCCAGGCAGGGATAAAGGCCAATGTGTGCATTGCAGGCAAAGGCAGCAGCCACCAGGAAGCAGGCTTTTCTTTTCGTGCTGTCCTTTAGGCAGGATGCAAAATGTGGGCATCTAGAAGAGGTCATGACCTCTGGACAGAGCCAGAGACCACATTTTTCAGAGCAATCTAGAGTAAGAGGGACCCTGAGGCTAGGTCACAGGTCTCTGCCCCCAGCCCTCCCCGTTTCATTCAAGCAGCTGATGGAGTGGCGTAAGGCTTGCTTATTGATGTGCCAAGGGCAAGGCCCCGTGGCTACCTTCCATTTCTAGGAACAGAAAAGGGGACTGAAAGGAGCAATGAGTGGGAGGAATGAGATTGACCTGGATCCAGACACCAAGGCTTTCCCCATCTTTCCCAATTATCTTTAAAAGGTGATTCTCTTGAGACCAAGGTTAGCAGCTAGTGTTCTGAGTCATTCAGAGGTCTAAGAATGGGGGAAGTGCGATGGTTTAGTGGGTAAGGGTGCTTGCTGCCAAGCTGACCATTTGAGCTCCAACCTTCGAGCTCACAGGAGAGAACGGATTCCGGCAAGTTCTTCTCTGATGAATGCATGTGCCTGATTGCTCCCCTCCCTCACGATACTATTTAAAAACAAAACAAAACAGTTATCTGAGAATGTCTGTGGTCAGTAGGTCCTGGATGGGTGCCCCAAATCACTTGGGATTGTGGCTGAGACTCCTTGAAGAGGTATTCAGCGTCTCTGAACTAGGGCTAGAAGGCTGCCATGCCATGCAGCTCACAGCCGCTGACATTAGCCCTGCCCGCATAAAGCCCCCCTGCCCACCCGAGGATGGCTATTCCAGCTGCCCCCAGTCCAAAGAGGGCTACCTCCAGGTGAAGAGTAGCTTTGAGTGGGTTGTGAACAAATCCTCTTCTATGAAGGGAATGGAGGGCAGCTGTCTGCGCTTGGGGTAGACCAGCCATGCATTTGGCAGGACTGGATGGGGTAGACAGGAAGTGAGGACCTGGCACGCAGCAGGCACGTAGTTAAGTGGTGTAGCCTCAGGGGTGGGGGTTGGGGGGGGGGAGCCACCTTCAACTCTCCAGGCAAGCTCCGAGAGCCTGTGTCTCCTTTTCCTCAGCTATGAAGGGGGCATTACATCCACAGAGGAGAGGGAGCACTGTGCCTACAGGAAGCCCCCTCACAGCCAGCCCTTCCTGCCTTTGCCCTTCATCCCTGGAACAGGAAACTTCCTTTCTGGAAAGGCAGACACTGGCCTTGTTTTTTGCGGACTCACGTCTCATGAGAGGTACATACTGGGTCTGGCTCAGTGGGACCTATTGAAACCCCCAAATGTTAGCCTTTCAGGGCTCACCTGTACCTGCTTTCAGGGAGACACACCCATGGCACTCTGTAAGATGGCCTTAGAGGGGGTGACATCCACCTCAGGCCCTGCCTTTTCCTCCTCAGCAGGCAAAGGGAACCAATCCATCTCACATCCAGGCAGCTGTCCAGGGATGAGGACTAATGAGCACCACTGTCCTCTGGAGCACTGGAGACCAGAGCCTTCCTGCCTGGTCTTCCTTCAGTGCTCCCTTTGTGGGGAACCCTTCCCCGGTAGTGATCATCCAAAAATGGTTTCAATAATGAAAGAAGGGGTTGCCTCCGGAGGGGTCTGCAAACTCTTTTTTCTCCACATGCCTCTTAGCCCTGGGAGCTAGCTGGGATCCTGACCTGGGGTGAGGAGTTGGGTGGGAAGAGTTCCCTTTAAATCTGGGCCTCCCGACCCTCTGCCTGTCATTCTGGTCCAGCTAGTCAGAGGGTCAGGGGTGGGGGTGGGGAGGTCTTTGTTGTCTAAAAGGACAGAGGGATTATCTGCCACTGGGCCTTCAGCCTCCTTTCTGCCCTCCCTGAAGCTGCTGACAGCCCCTGCCTCCCTGAGGAGCTGCAGGACAGCCTTCCTGCTTTCTGTGACCTCCATGAAGAAAAATTCATCCCCGGATGGCTGAGCAATCCAGGCGGGGCCCTAGAAAAATGACATTGAGTCACCTGGGCCCTCATTGCTCTGACAAGCATAGATGCACTGGGCCGCTATTAGCTCTTACAGGAAAGGGCCAGATCTGTCACCTTCCTCCGGAAGTACAGGCAGGATTAGCTGCTGCTCTTGGCGGCTGGATCCTCCTCCCAGGGCAGGAAGACTCTGAGGGATTCCTGTGAGGAGTGGGAAGACAGCTGTCCTCCCACCGGAGAATCTCACTTCTGGGAATTTGTCCTGGTGGAACAACCCAGCCAGAAAGTGGAGCTGCATACGAGCATATCCCTTTAGGGATTATTTATAAAGTCCAGCCTTGAAAATGCCCCTATTGCCCAGCACTGGGGGACGGGGAGCAATCAAGACCCTGGCAGGCTTACCAATCATGGAGTTATGACCATGAGAGAGACATGGCCATGGTGTGGGGAGTCACTTTGTCACCCCAATATCTGAACTTGCACATCTCAGCCAAGCCTGCCTTGGCCCTAAACACACCTATTTCTGACCCAGTGATCCACATAAGGGAGCTGGTCACTCAGCTCCTGCTAATGCTTATCCTCACATCTGACAACTCTGTTTAAATCACAGTTTCTAGAATGCATTTAGACCTTGAGTCTTAGCGGCATTTGTCAAATGGACCTAGCATCAAGCCTCTTGTGCCTGGCTGGGTAAGGCCCTTGTCTCCTTATCTCCCCCCCCCCCCCCCCCCCCCCGCCCGGGCCCATCCCCAGGCCACCCCAGTCAGCTCTGAGGACATCCTGACACCTGGGAGCTGGGTAAGGTGTGTGACATTTCAGCACCATCTTTTCTGGCCAGAGTCAGAGGTATTCCTGGGGTGGGAATGGTGTCTCGGTGTCTATGAGCTACAGATGTGTAGTAGAGGGCCCTGTGGCCAGGGTCCACCTAAAAGCAGCAGCTGGACTAAGCTCCATAGGAAGTAACAGACCAGGTTCCTGCTGGAGCCACTAGGGTCTTGGTGGAGTGGGTAAGCAGAAGGGGACATCAGATGGGTGGTTATGTGCAGCCAGCTGAAGTACAGCGGGGGAGGGGGGGGGGTGGGGGGGGGATAGGAACCTCAGAGCCGCAGCTCCTGCACTTTTCTATGCACATTGGTTGAGAGAGTAGATGGAAATGGAGCCACACATCCCTCCTGGGATAGATCACTTCTTAGTGTGGCTCAGTATCAGTGTGCCCACTGCAGGAGCTACGCCAGGATGGTGCTTCCCGGAGATGGTGGCCTTTCCAGCTGTGCACCATCTCCACCAGCTCTCCCTCAGGCTCCCGGGATGGAATTGTGGGGGTTGCCAGCACACGTGTCTTCCCAAAGCTCCAACAGATGCCAGCCCTTCTCCTGGACAGGAGAGGGAGCCTCCAGTTCTCAAAGTCCAGTTCTGAGCTTGTTCTGGCTTGTTCTGGGCTGCACTCTCCGCCTGCCCTGCCTGTTTTTAACATGTGAGCAAACATGTGGTGGGGGAGACCTGTCATAGGCCCCCAGACACCCCCGCTGAGCCCTAGTTTCTCTACTTCCTGCTGCTGGACTATTACAATCAGTTTCTACGGGGACATGCTTGAGCATAGCTTCATTTACCCAGGTCTTTTGATAGCATGTTCAGAGTGCTTTATCAGATTTGAATAGCCATCCAGGTGGGGGCACCCTCCAGCAGGGTGGCTTGAGGGGCCTGACTGAGGGTCAAATTCAGGGTTTCCCATTCTAAAAAGCCCCTAGTCCTCATTTGATTGGCATATCTCAGCCCAGAGCTAGGTTTTGTTATTAAGTTATATGTTTTATATATGCATGATTTATATGAACAACAAATATATATGTAACTATATATAATATATATATATATATATTATAAATTATGTATATACAAGGATGCAGGTTTAGCTTGACATAACATTTTCCTAGCTGGCCCAAAGCCACATGTTCAAGTCCCAGCACCCCAAAAAACAAAATAAAACCTGTTATTTAGCTGGGCATATTCCTGCAAGATTGTGATCTAACACTCAGTGGGCTGAGGCAGGCGACTCACAAGAACAAGACTGTCTCAGAACAACATTTAAAAAATGGCAATGGTTGCCAGGCGGTGGTGGCACACGCCTGCGAGATCCAGGAAAGGCGCAAAGCTACACAGAGAAACCCTGTCTCGAAAAACAAACAAACAAACAAAAAGGCAATGGATACAGCTCAGTGGCAGACCACTTCCTAGCATAGGATCAAAGTCTTGGGATCAATTCCCTGCGTTCGTGCGTGCGTGCGTGTGTGTAAAATGTGGGAGTCTCTGCAAACATCAGAGCCAGTAGAGTAACCATCTGAGGCAAGAAGAAATCCAACACGACTCAGTAGCCGGTATTGGTTCAAACGTTCCGACACGGGCAGTTTATTTTGGCATGTTTAAGCACTGTACAATTTGTTTCCTGGTGTAACACAATCCCGTGTGCACAATGAGGCATAAATACATTGAAATCCTTCTCAAAGTACAAGCCACTTCTTCCCTGAAGATGGGTTCTAGAGATAAACACATAAGGGCCTAGGGGAGGATCTGCTGTGGTCTCAGTCACACAGTGCAGAGGTTTAGACTATTAGCTACTTCCGGTTCTGCCTGTGGGAGCCTGCGGGAGCCAGGTCTGGCTTAGACCTACAGATAGTCCAAGGGTCACCTCGGCTATTAGTCACCTCCATTCCCAGCCTTCTGGGTGGAAAACAGGTTATACATCTCTTTGAAGACGACAACCCTGTGTTTTTTTTTTTTTTTTTTTTTTGGTTTTGAGACAGGGTTTCTCTGTGTAGCTTTGTGCCTCTCCTGGAACTCACTTGGTAGCCCAGGCTGGCCTCGAACTCACAGAGATCCGCCTGGCTCTGCCTCCCGAGTGCTGGGATTAAAGGCGTGCGCCACCACCGCCCGGCTAACCCTGTGTGTTTAGCATTCCTGGTTTCCCTAGTGCTTATCCATGAGCATAAGGACTTTTGTATATAATGTACTATAATTTTTTCCCTGCCTTTCTATTCTCTACATTCCATGGTGTCCCCACTCCTGGCCCCTCTCACCTCTCCTGTCCCATGCCTCTCCAGAGGGTTTTCTCCATGTGTCAGTGAGCAGCTGGCCAGGGGGTTATGATTAGGGAAAGTTACTCATGACAGTTACAAAATGGCTGGGGACAGTTTCTTATACAATTCTGTTTGTTTCTGCTCAGAACAGTATTTAGGCTTTTTTTTTTTTTTAATCTAAGCCCCATGATGTTACTGCCAACTGCCCTACTCTGACACCTGGGTCCCTCTAAGCCATGTTCCAACCTCTGGGGTTCCTTTGCTGCCTCAGGTAGGGGCTCCCCTGCCCATGACTTTCAACTCCTAGAGGAATGCACACTCAAAAGTTTCCTGGAAGAATTGCTTTTTATTTTTCTGGACCTTGCATCACTGGAAATGCTTATGATCTGTCTTCTACTGGCAGACCCTTTCCAGGAGCCAAATTCAGGCAGGAAATCTTTTTCTCACATTTTCAAGGCAGCTGACTGATCTGTGGTCACTCAGCTTCCAGTGTCCTTGAAACAATGCCAGGCTTTATTCATTTGATTTTAAATCATTTTCAGTGTTTCAAGAATGAAATTATACAAACCGGCGTGGTGGTGGATGTCTTTAGTCACAGAATTCTGGAGACAGAGGCAAGCAGATCTCTGAGTTTGAGGATAGCCTGTTTGACAGAGCAAGTTCTAAACAAACCCCTCCTCTGCTGGTATCCTGCCTCTGGGCCAGAGCTGTTTTTCTGATCCCTGGATTCTTCAGTGCTCTCCATGGGAGTATTTTTAAATAAATAGTACACTCCTGACTTGCTGCACACCCCTCCCCAACAAGCCAGGGCTTCTCTGTATAGCCCAGAATGACCTTGCACTTCAGATTCTTCAGTCTCAACCTCCAGAGTAATGGGATTGTAAGTGTGCAATACCATGTCAATTTATGTGGTGCTGGGGCCTGAAGCCAGGGGCTTTGTGTATGCCAGACAAGTGCTCTACTTAACTGAACCTTGTCTCCAGCTTGGTGTGTGTGAGAACGAGGCTAGCGAGATCGTTCAAGAGGGTAATGTTACTTGCCACCAAGCCTGACCACCGAAATTCGATTCCCTGGACCTCGATCCCCTGGACCCACATTGTGGGAGAATCCTAGTCCTGCCTCTGACCTCCACACAGGTGTGCATTTGATCAAAGTCATTTTAAAGGCATTAAACACGTGTGCAAATGTCTTCCTCTCCCTCACACCTTTGATCATATGGGTACCCAACAGGTTCCTGCAGCTGAGGATCCTATTACCCTGGTGTCTTGTAGTTCATGGAGCTGGCTGGAGAGTCTTGTCATTCTGACTCTTGATCTTTGTGTCTCTCATCTCCCACCCCACTGCCCCATTTCCAGGATCTTCTCACCCCTGACGCTCTGAAATTCTGCAATATGCCCAAGATGCTCCTTCTCTTCTGTGCTGGCCCTTTCCTCTGGGATCCTGTGTCCATGAGCCCCTGGTAGTTTGGTATATGGTTATTTCTTTCATGTCACAACCCTGGCTACGGAGTAACAAATCAGGGAATGTGATACAGATGGCAGCCGACATTACCAACCCTAGTCCCTCCCCCATCACTAGATACTGGCATCCTAGGCAGCATATTTGGGAGCACCTGAGGGAATCTGAACATCTTTAGGCGAAGTGTTCTAGAGCAGTTCCCAACCTTCCCGATGCAGTGACCCTTTAACACAGTTCCTCATGTGGTGGTGACCCCCCAACCAGAAAATTATTTTGTTGCTACTTCATAACTGTAATCTTGCTACTGTTATGAACTGTAATGTAAATCTCTGTATTTTCTGATGGTCTTAGGCAACTCCTGTGAAAGGGTCCTTTGACACCCAAAGGTGTCGAGACCTACAGGTTGAGAACTGCTCTAAAGAAAGACACTTAGGGAGGGCTTGCCCTTCCCCCCACCAAACATGGGTGTGTCCCCTTCCAGCTTGGTCTGACGCCAGGGAACATGCCTGGCTAGAGCACCCCAGTCCTCCATATTGGAGTTATTCCCAGATATTCAAGTGGCATTGGTCTGGGGCAGGGTTTTGGGGCCGCATTTCATGAGTTTTTCAGGGCTGAGACCTCTGGGGCTGATCTGTCACCTTGCTGCTGTGGGACCTTGATTTGCTGACACAGGTTCTAGGAACCTGGGATGCCAAGATGGAATGTTTCACTGCACCATGGTCCTGGTGTTGGGTCTCTGTCGGAGGGACCCTGCTTATGACTGAGGACCCAGCTCACTGAGGTTTTCAGAGTTTTATGAACACACCTTCTAGTCCAGGCTCTGGAACGTTCATCAGTATGCCCTCCTTCCACCCCACCCCCCTTTCTAAGCAAGCAACACCCGCCTGTCTCACAGTATGGTCTAGGGTTGGAGTTTCCCTTTTTTTTTTTTAAAAAATTTTTTTTTTGTTGTTTTTTGAGACAGGGTTTCTCTGTATAGCTTTGCGCCTTTTCCTTGAACTCACAGAGATCCGCCTGGCTCTGCCTCCCAAGTGCTGGGATTAAAGGCGTGCACCACCACCGCCCGGCGGAGTTTCCCTTCTTATGGTCCAAAGCTTAGGTACAGATCTAGAAGCACAGAGGACAAGGTGTGTCTGTGACTGCCTAGGGCCACTCTGTGGTGTGAGGCCAGAAATACAGACTCTAAGGCCAGGCCATTCTGCTTTCCTTAATTTTTTTTTTTTTTTTCCAACCTAGTTCGAAGGTTCTATGTTGAGAACTGGGGAACAAATGATAAGCAAACACTGGACGTTATGGACTTCTCTGGCCAGCTGGGGGTCAGGGATCAACTTCTTTCCAACCCAGCCTCACACAGGGCAGGGCCTAAGACCTGAGGTGCTGCAGAAGTTATCGCGATCCACTGTTGCTATTTCAAATAGGAGGGGCTGGGAGGGCTGGGCCTGGAGCCAGCAGAAGCCACATTAACAATTAAGGTCTTTGCCACTTTCATTCCATCCTCACGGCATGAAATATTCAGAGGAGCTGGGTCTCAGATCTCTCGTGTGTGTGTGTGTGTGTGTGTGTGTGTGTGTGTGTGTGTGTGTCTGTCGGACTGCTGGTTGTAGATTTGGGGCCTGAGGTAGCACCTGAGGCCCGGCATGCAGAGCATCTGGAAGCTGCAGGGTTGGGTGCTAGGAGCAGCTGCCAGTTGTCACAGACATACACATAGCAGGACTCAAAAGGCTGCACTTGGAGCCTGGAACTTAACACCCAAGCAAACGCTGCTGCTGGACACTACCCTCTGAGTCTGACAGCCACTGCTGTTCTTCTGGGCAGCTGTGAGCCTCAAGGCTGGGCCAGTTGACATTCCCTCAGAGGAGGGGTGGGGTAACTAGATAACCCCTCCTCCTACCGGAGATTCCAGCCACTCCCTCCTACACCTCTTTCCCATTGGTAACTGTCCAAGTTACTCCTGGCCTTGGTTAGTTAGTGCTAGAGTACCTACAGTGTGGAAGGCTAGTGAAGGGAGGGTAATCTATCTACTCAGCTATGGGGAACTTGTCGTTCATGCTGGGTGTTATTGCTGCTGTTACTTGTCACCTCTCGGAGTCCCCGGCAAAGGATGGTGCTAACATGGATGGTCTCCACTCAGCTCCACTCACTTCCACCTCTCCATGCCCAGGCACATGCCTCCTTGAAACTGCTCTTCCATGGTTCGCCCCAGCCTCTGCCCATCCATCCACCTCTGCCAATCACCCCTCAGCTTTCAGGATTCAGCTTCCCCAGGAAAACTTTTCTCAGGCCCCAAGAGGCTGTAAGAGTGGTGTTTTCGCTTCACTCATTGGTGGTACTGGAGCGTATATATGTGGTTGGTAAACCAAGCAATGAAAATGACCTTGTACTTCCTTTCTGGGACTCGGTTTTCCTCCCTTTAAAACAAGGGCCTCAAACTCAATGGGTCGTGCATGGAAGGGTCAATCATTCGCTTAGCAAACAGCCAGGGCTGCCAAAGCATGTCTGAGCTTAGGCTTGCAGGCACGGAGAGGAGTACGAATACCTTGAACTAGCAGTGCGTGTGGGACTGCTTTTTTCAGACAAGATCTCATTGGGGGGCCCCGGGTGGCCTCAGACTTACTATGTGGCTATACTGGACTCTGAGTGTTCCAGGGGGACACAGCACATTGGTCCTGGAGAGCTTTTGCACTGGGAGGCTAGTTCGGTCCTGGGATCCTCTTCTCACCAAGCATGTGAAGCAAGGGAGGTAGGGTGGGGGGCAGCGAGCCCCTTTTAAACCACCCAGCTGTACCAATGCTAGCACCTTCCGAGCTCTCCCAGGAGGTTGTTATGGTCCTGGAGAAAAGCTTCCCGGCCAGCCGTGTGGAGAGATGGTTTGAACCACTGCTTGGATAAAGGTTTCATTTTCTTACACCGAAGCTGTCACCCTGGAGAATCAGAAGACAGAGACTGCAGACCACAGGGACACCACAAGGAGACATAATGGCTTCCACTAAGCCCAGGACAAACTGAATTGTCTCAGCAGTTTCCCTGGTGAGCAGAAGTGTCCCTCTTGGTGTGTGCTCTGCTCACTCGTCCCCTCCCCACCTCCCAAGTCTCTCGCTGAAGCAACTCCCCAACATAGTCTTTGCTCTGTGGGGAGCCTCCAGGGGCTTGCTAAACCTTGCTTCCTGGGGTGAAAACAGATCTTCAGCTTCCCGAGGCACAAGCTGTTTAAAGTCCTTTTTTAAACCCGAACTGTGCTGGGCTGGACCTGAAGGAACACATCAGACCCTACTCAGCTGACTCACCCATACTGAGTGTGTGGCTGGCCTCAGCACCCCTGGGGCTCATCTCCTCCCCACCCCTTTCTCCAGCTCATCTACAAGGAGGAAGGGAGGCGGGCTCAGAGGACCCAATCTAGCCCAACCAGTGTGGTTCCCAACCCTTGACACAAGAGCCAGAAGTGATCCAAGACAGCTTTCCTGCTTCAGGTCACACCTGGGCTTGCCCTTTGACCTCAGACCTCAAAGTTCATCTTTTTTTTTTTTTTTTTTTTTTGGAGACAGAATCACACTCTGTAGCCCAGGATGGCCTGGAATTCAGAGCTTCCCCCTGCCTCTGTCTAGGATTAGTGACTGGCACCACCCACGGCTCTCTCTCTCTCTATTACATTTATTTATTTATTTATTTGTTATTTATTTATTCGTTTGTTTGTTTGCTTTTGGTTTTTCGAGTTCTGAGACAGGGTTTCTCTGTGTAACAACCCTGGCTGTCCCGGAACTCACAGAGATCCGCCTGTCTCTGCCTCCGCCTCCCGAGTGCTGGGATCAAGGGCTTGCGCCTATATGCCTGTCACATTTATTTGTGTGTGAGGGTTTATGCATGCTATGGCCCACGTATGGGCGTCAGAGGACAACTTGAGGGAGTAAGGTCTCTCCTTTCATCACGTGGTTCCTGGGAATCAATTCAGGTTGTCAGGCTGGGCACCAGGCTCTTTCGCCTGCTGAGCCGTCTCACGGGCCCCTCCTCTCCTTTGAACGGGCCACTAACAGGCTAACCCCTAAGGCCACTCTACTAGCTGTTTCCTCCACCCGGACAGCCTCCCCCGGTTACCTTTGTCCTTGTTGCTCAGGCTCGGATCCAAGCTCCTACGTCCTAGTCCCTCCCAGAAAACAGGATCTAAGGCAACTGATTTCCCTGCATAGTGCTGCAGACAGCCTCACGGTGTCGTCTCACGTTATACTCTCCCTCCTCCCAAGAATGCCAAGTACCCTCAGAGGGCCGTGGCACCACCTCTGTAGTCTTGTCTGGGTAGAATTGCCCCACGCTGAGGAAGGTGTGAGAGGGCGCACGCAGTGGTTCAGTAAACGGCTGAGTAACTGTAAAAGGGGACGTCAGCTACTGCGCGGGCACGCGCTCCAGGCCCTGAGTAGCTTACCCCGGTGTGCGTGCGCCTGGGGTGGGTTATCTCCTTGCAGATCCAGGGAAAACGCACCCTTCCCTCGGCCTGCCGACTGCAGAAGCGCCGTAAATGCGTTTTTGGGACTGGACTTACAGACTGTAGGAAGATCCGAATGCCCCGCAATGATGCGGGGCGGGGGAAGGTTCTCCCGTTGCTGTGCGCCTCTGGACCCCAGCTTTATGGTCGGGGTGGAAGACCTCCCCTCGCGTTTCCCAGGGGTTTCCACCTAGCGAACCAAAGATATTCCTCCAATCCCAGGGATTTAGCGGTTGCGTGTGCGAAGGGGCAGGGCTCCGAGAGCCGCTCCAGGAAATGGGCAGGTCCCAGGGCCCCTCGCCCCATCAGGCCAGGGGAAGAGGGGTGAGATCTGTCTGTCCCTGAGATAAGGCTGGCAAGGCTCTACAGTCCTGAGCTAGGAGTGGAAAGACAGCTCCGCTGCGAGTGTAGGCAGGCAACCCAGGAACTGGGGCGGAGGAGATCGGTGGCCCGGAAAGGGACAAAGAGCAGCTCTGCCCGACCCCCCACGTCAGGGTCCTATTGTTCCTCCTCTCTCGGACTGTACCGAACTCTGGTGCTCCCAGGAGGGAGGAAGGGAGCTGCGCCCACCCGGTGGGCATTTGTTTATTAAGAATGAGAAAGGGAGGGTCAGCGACGCGGGCCCGATAGGGGGACGCGCATTTTCGCGCGTCGCCTTTAAGGGAAGCCCTACCCTACCTTTCCCACCGGTCCCCGCCACCCCCCAGCCCTACCTGCATTTTAAAACCGCCTTGTAGTCCTGGGATTGGCCCAGGCCGCGTCCTCCGGGCGCAGAAACTTGAACCGGGGGGGGGGGGGGGGGGGGGAGGGTGCCTGGCCCCACGGTTGGACGAAACCATCTTTGCGGCATCCCCCGCCGCGCCCCGCCCCTCCCGCACACCCCCAGACAGGCCCAATCAGAACGGCGGGGAGGCGGGACCACGGCTCGAACGCGCCTCTGGCAGGGCGCCCGGCGGGCCGGCGCACCGCGTAGGGGAACCTCGGGGGCCGGCCGTGCCTTCGCTTGCCTCCCTCTCGGAGGCGGGGCCCAACTGCGGCGCCCCGCCCCCTCTCCGCCCGGGGTGGGCGGGGCGGCTGGGGCTCCGGGAGCTGGGCCGGGGGCGGGCCTCCGCCTGCTGCGCCCGAGCCCGGAGAGCCCGGGCACCGCGGCCACCGACGCAGCTACCGTCCCGTTCCCGAGCCCTGAGGCGCGCGCGGGGTCCTAGGTGATCCGAGAGGGGGCCGCGGGAGGGAGCGCGAGGCGGTGCGGGGCGGGCCGCACGCGTCCCCGGCCGCCCCCCGCGCGCGCGTGGCCGGGCCCAGAGAAGCCCCGGCGCGGGGAGCGCCGGCCCCGCGCGGGCGAGGGCGATGCCGCGGTGACGGCCCCGCCATGGCGAAGCCCCCGGCGGTGGCGGCGGCGGCTGCAGCGGCGGCGTCGGAGGAGCTGAGCCAGGTGCCGGACGAAGAACTGCTGCGCTGGAGCAAGGAGGAGCTGGCGCGGCGGCTGCGGCGCGCCGAGGGTGAGAAGGTGGGCCTCATGCTGGAGCACGGCGGCCTGATGCGCGACGTGAACCGGCGGCTGCAGCAGCATCTGCTGGAGATCCGCGGCCTCAAGGACGTGAACCAGCGGCTGCAGGACGACAATCAGGAGCTGCGCGAGCTCTGCTGTTTCCTGGACGACGACCGGCAGAAGGGGCGCAAGCTGGCGCGCGAGTGGCAGCGCTTTGGGCGCCACGCGGCCGGCGCTGTGTGGCACGAGGTGGCCCGCTCGCAGCAGAAGCTGCGGGAGCTCGAGGCGCGCCAGGAGGCCCTGCTTCGCGAGAACCTGGAGCTGAAGGAGCTGGTGCTGTTGCTGGACGAGGAGCGCGCGGCGCTGGCGGCGGCGGGGGGCGCTGGCGGCAGCGGCGGCGGCGCGGGCTCCCGCAGCTCCATAGACAGCCAGGCTAGCCTGAGCGGGCCGCTGGCGGGCAGCACGGCGGGCTCTGGGGCCCGCGATGTTGGCGACGGCAGCAGTACGTCCAGTGCGGGCAGCGGCGGCAGCCCGGACCACCACCACCACGTCCCACCCGCGCTGCTGCCCCCCGGGCCGCACAAGGGTCCGGACAGCAAGGCCGGAGTCACGCGCCGGTCCCTGGATGACCTGTCGGCGCCGCCGCACCACCGAAGCATCCCTAACGGCCTGCACGGTAAGCACCGCGCCCGAATCGGAAGCCTAGGGGGTGTTGTGAAATGGTAGTTCCTGAACACCTTACGGGTTCGGGGTGATGGGGGTCGCACCTCCAGACCCCTCTGCGGCTAGCATAGCAAATGGAGCATCCGGCGTGGTGGTGTCCCTGTCCAGCTGATACGGTAGAAAAGTTTCTCATCCACAGTTTTTTTGTGTTAGTGTCTGGCATTCCGGTGTTGTCTAGGGGGTGTCTCCTATCCCACCCTGAAAACACTTGTGGGCAGAGGGAAGTTTTTCTTGGAAGACTACGAAAGGGCCCTGAGTGAATTTCCCCCTCTTATTGGAGCCATAGATGTTCCCCAAATGCAGTCTGCGCCCACTACTGCACTGTAGTTCTGTGCTTCCTTCCAGTCCAGTTTCCTCCCCTGCTTCCTTGCAGCCCTGTCTCCTCCTGGGCTGGGCTGGCCCACTGGCACTGGTGTTGAGACCTTGAGGCAGCTGGACCAGAGAGCCCTGGGCTAAGATGAGAGGCTTCCTGGCTTCCCCTAAATCTTGCGCTACTGGTTGGGACACCGTTCTCGACTTGGTCTCTACAGTATTCCCCAGAGGATATGGTTGGAATGGATTCTGACTTCTCAGTGTGCCTCAGTTTCCTTTCCTCCTTGCTTAGGAGTCAGAGAGGCTGATCCCTACCTCAGCAGGGTGGGTGTGAGGTGGAGAGAGATAATGCCCCTGAAGAGATTTGGAAGCTTGATCGTCTTACAGGAAGTGCCGGGGTCATCTGTGGCTAGAGTGTGGGTGGGAGGTCAGCTCTGCCTGTGCCGAAGGTGTCCCTGCCATAGTCCCTTCGATGGCTCTCTGCCCCGAAGCTTCCCACCTCTCCTGACTGCCGTACTTCCCTGCTTCCCCACAGTGTTCACAAGCCTGGTTCCCAGTGTTGGTGGCACCTGCTTCTGCCTGAACTGTTTGCCTGGTGGCAGAGAATAACCGGCCCTTTCTGTTTTCTTTTCTCTATCCAGACACTATCAAGGCTTAGAACTCTTCCCCAAAATGACAGCTAGAGCTGAGGACCAAGCTTTTTCTTTCATTTCCTGGCCAAGCCCTCTGCAGGCATATTGGGGTGGGGACAGGTAGGAGCTGCAGTCCTGGTGCAGGACTGGGGGAGGAGGCTTCTTCCTTATTTCCTGTCCAGAGTTTGTGACTTCAGGAAAGGATTGAGGCTAGAGGGATACTTTGTTACTGATTAGCAATCTACCGTTGCAACTCAGGTTTCTTTTTGTAACACTGCATCCACAGGTCCTCCCCCTACAGCTACTTAGTCAAGCTCCATCTGCAGAGTTCCAGCATAATTTGTTGGGGATGCGCACCCCTCTTTACAGTGCTTGCATCTCTTTGGCTTCCCATTTCTGGGGGCTCTGGGAGGGTCAGTGTTCTGGGTCTTGATTTCCCCAAGTGCATCATAAAGGGAATCTTTGCAGTTAGGGAAAAATCCAGTGTTGCTGGTTTCCGGCTATGCCTGTCAGTAGCACTTGGCCAGAGTGATTCTCCGCAGGATACTGCCTTGCTTGAGTGTCTCCACCTCTTTGCAGAGGGTCATGTTTTGTGCAAGGAGAGATGTGGCTCTGGCCCAGAGTTCCGGTTGCAGTAGTGAATAATGCAGCAAGCGAAGGACCTGGCCAGGCTGGAGGTTTTCCACCCCGCTGGGCATGGGTAGGGGTTGAAGTGTCCTGCTTCCTACAGACCCCATTCCCCCAACCCCACCCCCAAGTCTCTTTGCAACAAAACTACTGCAGATTTTTGTAGTAGCCACGCTTTGCTTTGGCACAGAAATGAAAACTCAGCGTTGTTGTTACAAATTTCAGTTACACACCGGATTGTTCTTTTTAGTTTTGTCTCTTGAAGTCAGTGGGTGGCCGTGAGATATCCTCCCTTCTAGTGTGTACAGAATTCCAGGAAACGGGGAAAACCGGGCTTCTCTGCACTGGGACCCGAAGCCTCACATTGGCTTTGAAGAGCAGGCCTGAGCTGAGATAAAGAGAGTTCAGGTGGTGGCCAAAGCAGAGTCACACTGGGCTTAGTGCCTGGTCTTGATGTGCGGTCCCAGGAGCCCTGGGCAGCTTGCATTAGCCCTGTTTTACAGCTGTGCAAGAGGAGGCACAGAGAGGACCCCAGCCTTGTCTCACTGGGATCTCTACCAGGGCCATCAGTGTTTGTGCCAAGAAAGACTTGAGGCCCTTGTGGCTGTCATTTTTGCTTTCCTGTTAGTTAGTAACCAGGATGCCTCCTGTTCTTGATTCCTGGCCTGGCTGCGCCTCTTAACTCTCCCATTCGGGGAAGCGTTACTTCCTTATCAGTGACCACAGAGTGGCTCATTGATAACCCAATTATGCACACGGTCTGGACATTGTGACTCCCACATGTATCTCGGGCAACTTGGTTGATTTTGCCTCTTTGTCCTTCTGGAAGGTGGAAGGCCGCCCACAGAGCCCTTTACTCCAGCAAGGTCAGTGAGGTTGGCACCTGCCCACAGTGGTCCCAGCAGTGGTTGGAGGAGTCGCCTGTGGGTGGGAGGCTTGCCAGCACAGTTTGGCTTCTCTTTGGAACTCTGCTTGCCTTTGAGGCTGCTTGTGGGCTTATCCGCATCTGAGCTTTGTGTGTGGTGTGTGGTGTGTGGTGTGTGGTGTGTGACTGCACCTGCTGCTGCTGAGCCAGGGAACTGGGGCCTTGCAGGTCCTCTCTGAGGACCAGTGCTACTGTGCCCACAGCCTGTAGGGTGTCCTGGAAGGCCTCAAGTAGCAGTGGTGGAGGTGGCCTGGTATTGGAGGCAGTCCTGGCTGAGGTGGGCTTGGCCAGCCTCTGAATGCATTATGCAAATAGGTCTCTCGGACAGGCACTGGGCCTGTGCTGGGATGCTTTTGAGAGGCACTGGGTCCTTGCTGGCTAAAGTCAGGTATAGGGTGCCCTTGCTGGCATTCTAATGCAGCCCTGTAGGCTGAGACAATTTAGACATCAGAAATTCAGCCCCCTTTTCTTTCCCCATGTGAGGTGATTTTCAGACAAAAACATTTTTCCTCTGGGGGTGTAGGTCAGAGGTAGAGCATTCACTCAACACAGTATGGGACTCCATTGACAGCAACACACACACACACACACACACACACACACACACACACACACACACGGCAGAAAAGAGAGCCTTTTCAGTCTGTTTTTCTTTTTCCTCCTGCCCCCTCCCATCTTTCTAGCCCCCCCCATCCCTTGCCCTTGGATGTGCCCCTTTCTAGCCCCACCGCCCATCCCTTGCCCTTGGGTGTGCCCTTCTCTCCTCTCCCTGCCCCCACCCCATGCCCTGCTCCCCTGTGGCTAACTCAGAACCTCCAGCAAGCCTGTAAGTAAGTGCCATTTATCTTTTTGGGTTTGGATTAAAATTTTGAGCCACTCAAAATGTGCAGGGTTTGATCTCCCGTTTGTGTTTTTGTTGGTTTTGGGAGGGTGGAGTAGGGGGTGGTCTGGGCCTTTAAAAAAAGACAGAGCAAGCTGGTAGTGAATAGGTCTTTTTTTTTTTTTTTCAGGAGGCCTCAGGGCTCTACTAATAAGGCTGCCTTTCCCAAGCCTGCCAGCCTGGAGCAAAGGTCAGAGGAGATAATGGGCGGGTTAGGCAAGCCTTCCCTTTTCTCCCAGCCTGACTCTGGTGGAGGGGTTTGTGAGATTGTCCACGGACTTGGGTGCTAGGTCCTCAGGGCGCCAGGCATTCACGGGCAGGTGACCCACAAAGAACTTGGTACTTGTTGAGGGCTACCATGTGCTTCCAGGAGGCTTCTTTGGCAAACTGAGGCAAACTTGAACAGGGGTTGGACATTGCTTTGGTTCCCTCATGGCGGCTGGGGTCTGGAGTGAGTCTCAGGTCTTCTGTGTTCGCTGGCCCAGCTCATGTGTGAGCTCCGTGGGGGAGGGCACTTGAAGGGAAAGAGTCAGTTCTTCCCAGGGAGCTTTCTGCTCTCTCTTTGGGAGAGAAGCCTCCTCGGCAGGGACATGTGTCCCTTCACATACCTTCCTCTTACATTCTCACTTTTCTACATCAGTCTGCTTTCCCATCACAGTGGTGGTCATCCTGCCACAACTATGTCCCATGTTAGGTCTCTGAGCTCCTGGGACACAAACTTAGTGGAATATTGGTCCATGACCAGAATATTTTATGAGGAAACCAGCTCCTACACATACCTGTTTTCCTTCCTTCCCTCCCTCCCTCCCTCCCTCCTTTCCTTCCTCCCTCCCTCCCTCCCTCCCTCCCTCCCTCCCTCCCTCCCTTCCTCCTTTCTTTCATTTTCCTAAGACAGAGTTTCTCTAGCTCTGGCTGTCCTGGAACTCACTCTGTAGACCAGGCTGGCCTCAAACTCAAGAGATTCACTTGCCTCTGCCTCCCAAGAGCTGGGATTAAAGGCGTGTGCCTCTGCCCAGGCTCACATACCTGTTTTCTGCGCACACCACCACGCCTGTGGCTGCAGTCATTTATACGGTTCCTCGAAACTCAGGCAAGTTCCTGAACCACTCATCTGCAAAATGGGAAACATGACGGACCTTTGGGAGGAGGGAGGGTGTCTCTGTATGACAGCCTGAATGTACCTTTTCTGAGATGGAACACCCAGTGCCAAGCCTAAGGCCTAGCTGTGCAGCCTGCTGCCTAGGGCTCTGAGCTCCAGGGTCAAGAGAGCCTGAATAAGCTCTGTCCTATCTGGTCGGAGACCTTGGTAACTTACTGACCTTCCCGGTCTCAGTGTCTTCATTTGTAATATCCTGCTCCTATAACTGGGCCTTTAAAGGAGGAGTCTGTGGCTTCTGTTCTCATTTGGATCCCTTTCTCATGCGGGGTATGGGTAGGGAACCCTCTAAACCATGCTTGTGAGTGGAGCCTTTGTGCCCAGTCCTGTCTCAGAGGCAGGGAGCTCTTGTTCAGTTGAACAGAAGAAAAATGGCTTCGTAGTTAAGAAGGAGCAGAATGGCTAAGTTCTGAAGGTGGGACCTGGAGCATCATGGGAAAATAACCTCAGAGGGGCTGAGGTTGGTGCTATGTACCGCTCTGAAATTCCAATGACTCCGAGTTCAGTGCCTGCAAAGGACAATGGTCCGGATGAATCCTGCGGCCTCTAGAGCCAGGAGCCCTCCGTCAGGGGAGGTATGTGATGGCCTGCCTGGGCACTAGTGAAGAGCTTTCCTTTGGGTGGCACTTGAAGATGCCCAAGTCTTGGGTTGTGTCAGGGGTGGGAGGCAACCGGGAGTGGGAGCTGACCTCACAGTTGGCCCTTTAAGCAGGAAGGGAAACATTAGCACAAGTTTAATGAGCATCTATACTCTGAAGTTCTCAGTGCCTCCACAGTGATTCATGTCATCTGGCTTGGGAGTAGCAGTTAAGGAGCGTCCATCTGGTGCATGTCCTGTAGGCTGGGCTAAGGGCAGGAACAAGAAGCTTAGGGCCCGCAGGATGGCCACGACTCCAGCAGTGGCCATAGGAAAGAACCTTTGCTTTAGGTGAACCTAAAGTCTGCTCCAAGCCCTGCCGCCTGTCTGCCTCCTTGGACCTCTGACTTGTAGTGTTGGGTGGTCCTGGGCTCCAGGGACATCACAGACACTTGTGGGAGACGTTTTGTCTACATCCCAACCGGAGCTCTGTCCCCATTACAGAATAGTTAGGACACATGACCAAACTTTTGTTGGGATCAAGGTCTGTGACCTGTGCAGGGACTGCCCTGGGGGTCTCAGGAATACAGGTAGCTAGTTATCATTTTCCTGAGGTTTGGGGACAAGGGGACCTCAGTGGAAGCAACAAGGCTTGGAAACAGGAACAAAATCCTCTCCTAAAGGGATGGGATTTTTTTTTTTTTTAATTTTTAAAAAAGATTTTCAACAGATGTGGTGGTGTAAGACTTTTATCTCAGCAGTCTGGAGGCAGATGCAGGCAGATCTCTGTGGGTTCAGGCCAGCTAGGGCTAGCTACAGAGTGAGACCTTCCCTTAAAAAAGATTTTTATTTTATGTGTGTTTTGGCTGCTTGTGTATAAGTGCACACCACGTGTGTGCAGTGTGCTGGTGTAAGTCAAAAAAGTGTGTAGGATCCCCTGGAACTGAAGTTACAGGTGGTTGTAAGTCACCATGTGGGTGCTAGGAACCTAACCAGAGTCTTCTGCAAGAGCGATGAGTGCTCTTAACCACTAAGCCATCTCTCTAGCTCATTCTTGTGATCTTAAAGTCAGGGATAGCCCCACCGCTTCCTCTAAGCTGTCCCCCAAACTTGTCCCTATTATATTCTCTCTCCCAATAGGTGTATGGTCTGGACAGATGGGGAGCTGTGTCACCCAGGGGTAGGTGCCTGGTTTTTAAAGAGTCCCCACTGGTCTCCAGCTCTCTGGGAAGCAGGGCAGGAAGACCTGGAGTGCTGCCCATTCTTGAGTAGATTCTCTGGAAATGCTGTGTATCCCCATTTCACTAAGGTACTGGCCGCACCCTGGAGGCCGGCAGTGGCAACTCTACTTCCTGGTCTTTCATTCTGGGTCTCAGATGGCCTGTCAGGCTGGCATTACTGTCTTCTCAGCTCATTCCCTTCTCCCTAGCACTGTGGGGGCAGGTCTGGGAGTCCTTCTGTGCCTTGCTGCTGGGGTCCCCCCTCCCCCCCTTGGCCCTCCCTGTCAATCAGTGCTGTCCTAGAGTAGATGGCACTCAGAGTGCTGGCGTCTTGGAGTGGAGGAAATGCCTGGCCAGCGAGAGCCGGAAACCCTGAGCAAGCTGTGTGGAATCCTCTGGCTCTAGGGAGGAAGCTGGGAGGGAAGGGGACCCACCCTTGGGTCTGTCATTCCGGTCTGTCATTCCTGTCTGTCCATTTGGGAGCCTGGGGTCCCGGTCCTCTTGACTCCCAGACTTGGCACTGGGGGTGGGGGTGGGGGTGGGGGTGAGGGGCTGGCTCTCAAACTGTCTTTTGGCTACAAATTGGTGCCTCCTTGTTGCAAAGAACGGATGTTTTACTTGCCCCTTACAACAGCTGGGCCCTTAGGGTCCTCAGTTTGGGACAGCACTGAGGCTCCTGGGGCTGCCTGTGACTACTACACACACACCAGTGCTTTGAGATGATGACGTGACCTGTGCTGATGAGGCCAGGACTCTGTTTAGGTCACACCACTCCTTCTGAGAACCTGATGGAATTTCTGACCTCCGCTATCTGATGGACTCTGCTTAGAGCTTAAGGTGCGGAGTTTAGGGCCACACTGAGCTTCCATTTCGGGGCAGGTTTGTTTGCTGCGGCTGAGGCTGCCCACCTTTGCTCCTGTGCTCCCTCCCCACCGCCTAGAACCCTCCTGAGTAGAGTGCAGCCAGTGGGTACCATCTGGTCTTCTGGAGTACCAAACAGGTGTGCACTCAGTGCCGGAGCCAGGGAAAGCCCGCCCCCCCCCCCCCCCTGTAGAAAGGCTAGGGAGCACCCTCTCATATTCTAAACTGGATGGAGGCCAAACCACTTAGGTCACCTCCCTTTTTTCCCCTGTATTTACTATTCTTGGCACCAAATGGTCTTTATCTTCTTCCAAAAAATGAAACCCGCCAAGGTGGTGGTGTGTGTACAAGCGTGTGTACCTTCTCCGTCTCTTTGCTTGTCTGGGGTTCCTCACCTGCTTCTTCTTTTTTTTTGTTTGTTTGTTTTGTTTTGTTTTGTTTTTTTGAGACAGGGTCTCATTATGTAGCTCTGGCTGGCCTGGAACTCACCATGTAGTCCAGGCCACCTTGAATGTACAGAAATCTGCTTGCGTCTGCTGGGGTTAAAGGCGTGTGCCACCACACCTGGGTGAAAAACAAACAAACAGACAGACAAACAAACAGACAAACAGAACCTCTTGTTTGGGTCCATTCTCAGAGCAGGTACCAGGGCTCTGGTAGTTGCTGCAGCAGCTTCTGGGTCTTGTGGGCAGTGAGAGCCAGAGTCCTTAGAGAAGGCTCTGGAGAAACCTGTGGAAACACGGGGGCCACTGATCTGGCTTCTATCTGTTGATCAGTCAGTGGAGGATGCTGGCCCATGGTGGGGCATCCCAGGTCTTGGGGGTGTGTGTGTGTCACCTGGGGCGGGAGTCAGAGGCCAGTGTCAATTCAAGGTGGAGGTAAGCTGGTTTGTGTAGCCCCCTCACTGACCTGTGCTGTGTGGGTCCCCAAGGACACAGCTCTGATGGGCCCCACTGAGGGCTTGAAAGCAGCCGCAGGAAGCCAGGACCACTTCTCAGGCTGTACATAGGTCAGCCTGCACCTCCCGCCCCCACCAAAGCACCTCCAAGTTATAGCTGGGCACAGATGCTTCCACCCCTCTAACGCTCAGGACAAGCCTGCCCCGAAGGGAGCGGTAATGGCTTTTCGGCTGTATTCAAGGGGACAGATGCAGGCAGGGCCGGTAGCTCGGAGATGGCAGCTATTGAGAAGAGTCGACCCATTTCCAGAAATAGAACCTCTACTGTCAGGGGATTCATCTCTTTGTCTCCCCAAATCTGTCTTCCCGTCAGCTTCCACGTTGTAAGGCAAGAAGGAGGCTCGCTCTTGTCTAGGAATCAGAGGCAACAGCGAGCACCCCGCTCCCCTCCCCGTCACAAGGGCTTGATTGTGCGCGGGCCCTGAATGCACCCGCCTGTCACCATGTGCGGCACCGGTGGCCTCCCTAATGAGCCCGCTCTGGGAGTGGCCCTTTGTGGCAGGTTCCGGCCGCACTGCCTGGGCCAAGGCTCCATTTCCCAGCCGCTTGGCTGCTTAATGCCTCTCCCCGTAGCTGGCGGGACCATGGGCAGCTAGCTCCGCATGCCTATCCCTTTTTGTGTCCCATATTTTCAGCAATGTGCACGCCCCACCTTTGTGCACGTTCGGAAGTAAGGAGGGTCTTACTTTTTCGGCTCCTCTGTCCGAGCTGGCGGAGCAAGCCCCCCTTCCTCTGACTTTAGGTCAGCTCCTCCTGTGGGGACACCCCTCCCCCCCCATTGTCTCCTTTCTTTTGTTCCCTTTGGGTCTCTCCCCAGCTCCTTCTCTGCAAACAGGCTAGTGTTTCCTTGTCCAAAGCAATAAAACAAAACCCGCCCTTCTACTATCCCGCTCTCCTCTCTGGGGTGGGGGGAAGCTCGCCTCATCATAGACTGGAATTTCTGCTGCTCCTTGTAGCGGACCCTGGGAAAGGTGGCTCAGGTTAGTAGCCTCCATTCTTGTAGCATCTGATGCCCCTCTGACAGTTGTCCTCTGGGACGCAGGGTGTGCCAGTTACCCCTTCCCCGACTTCCCGGCAGCAATGGCTTTTTTTTTTTTTTTTTTTTTTTTTTTTCCTCTCTCCAGTCTGAGTTTTTGCCTCTGGTTGTCCATTTTGGGACTGCTAGCCACCATATCCTGGCCACCTGTATCCTGTGGATTTGGGCCCCTGCCTCCGACCTGTGTCCCCATACTGTCCGCCTGGCTTCACTTCAAGGTCTCTCCGTTGTGGCCCTGAGCTGTCTGTCCCTTGCCCCAGGTGGCCTCTTCAATCTAGTGCTGATCACAGTGAGGCGGGGTGCAGCAGTGCGCCTCCGTGCAGGAGCACCCGTGCCTGAGCACCCGTGCCTTTGGAAACTGTTTACATGGCGCTGAAGAAGAGCCTGCCCTGGACAGCTCTGCTGGACAGTGCTGCTGCAGCTCATTCCTCCTGGGTTCGGGGACTCCCATTTGCCCACATAAGTTGGGACATCTGAGCTTAGACCTGGGGCTGCAGCCCATCCCCACCGATCTCAGTGACTTGTCATCCTGGGTCCTGGAGTTCTGGTCTTAAGCCTGCTGCTCACTGTTCAGGTACACCCCAGGCCCTTCTATGACGTCCCTTTCCTCCTACCTCTGCACGCTTTTCACAGAGGCTTAGGTTGGTCCTTGAGGCGGACAGGCACAGGATGTGTGACATGTGGCCCTCATCCATTCTGTGCCTGTGGGAAGCCTTTGTGTCCTGAGCCAGGGTCAGGGCGGGTGCCCTGTGGTAGTGGGTGCCAGGCTTGCCCGTGTGGAGGGCATGGCTGGGGGCCATATGTCTGCACGAAACTCAAGCACTGAGAGGATCCCCTGGCTCCTGGGGTCCCCTCCAGAACTCAGCCAACTGATTCCCGGCTGCCAGCTTTTTATTTTTCAAACGAGGCCAAGAAGGGTGCAGGATCAGGAAACAAAGAAAATGGTTTGTAAACTGAAGGGGTCACGGGGTAGGGGGTGGACACAGGCCAGTGGCATGCTGCCTTCCCCGTTTTCCCTTTTAGAAGAGAGGCCGAAGACCTGCCCTGGACACACTGCCACTGCTTTCACTGCCATTGATTACCCGTGGTGGTCAAGACTGTGACTGGCAAGTGGGCATACCCCTCTTGGGGTTAAATGAGCTTCCAGGGTCCAGCTGTGGGCCATTTCTCTAGCTGTCTCTGGTGATGAGCCCATTAGATGCTACACCTGGGGCTCTGCACCCCCCTCCCCCCGGGCTGAGCCTGCTCTGTGTGCGTGTGCGTGCGTGCGTGCGTGCGTGCGTGTGTTTTTCAGGGTGACATTGATCTGATCTCAGTGATGTAGACTAGAGAGAGACTAGTCATGAGGTCCTACAGCCTGTAGGGGTGAGCAGGACACTGGGGTGTCCCTGGCCCTGTGGGAGTCACAGGAAAGCTCCTTCTTAGCTTTGGTCTTACTTTGTATAAACAGCTGCACTGTTGAAGTGGAGGTGGCCTGATGGGAGCCGGGGCATGGATCCTTGGTGCCCGTGGCGCTGGAGGCCTCTGGTACTCTCTGCTCCCTCACCCCCAGTCTCTTGATTCTCCTTCTCTTCTCCTTGAGGGCGTTGCCCTGCTCAGCTAGCCCCCTCTGCAGAGTTTCCTGGGAATGACCAGCGCTGCAGGCTCTAAGTGTGGGGATTTCTCCTGAGACAGTCTGGGGGAGCCACTCCAGGAATGTGGTTGGAATGCCCTGATCTCTCCTCCAGTATCCCCACCCTGGGAGGTGGTCCCCAAAGCTGACAGCCTCTTTGATCCGCAGACCCCCTCACCCCTTCCCACCTGGTTAGGAGCTTGTCCCATGGGTGCTGGTCTGGTTGTGTGCGTTGTGACCAACTGCAGAGTGAGCCAAGCTCAATGTATGATTCCTGTATGAAAAAACAAAACAAAACAAAACCCCGTGTTTTTTGTGAACAGGAAGAAGCAAGGGTGGGGTTGGGAGAGGGGAAGGGAAGGCCGACCTCCCACTGGTTGCCAATGGTCTTTGGATTCCTGGCACTCCTGTGGCAGTCAGGGATACTGGAATCTTTCTTAACTTTTGGGGTTCCCCTGCTGCTCCTTGTCATCCTTGTCTAGGTCTGTGTGCACTGACCGAATGCTCAGTGGCCCCTGTAGCTTGTCGCTGGGCAACCTCGAGACCCTTTGTTGGGGGAATGGCAGGCTTCAGGGATCCCCCACCTCCAGCTCCACAGAAGACTGTGCCACTCATTCCTTGTCCCAGGGACACAACCAACCAGCTTTCTTCACAGCCCGTGGCTCAGAACAGACGAAGAACCCCAGTTGTTGGGTTAGTGAGCCCAAGGCCCGGACAAAACAGAAAGCAACTCACAGTGAGGAAACCCCACAGGACACAGGGTGGGAAGTGGGAGGAAGAGTGGAGCATCGGGTGTCGTGAGCTGGCTGAGCACCCTGGATGACCCAGCATCCTCGTGTATGCCGTTGACTGACAAACTGTGTGCCCCTCACCATTTCTGTCTTTGGAGGCTACCCTGGTGACATTGTGCCTCTTTCTTGAGGGTGTGTATAGGGGTGTGTGTGTGTGAGAGGGAGAGTGTGTGTGTGTGTATGTGTATGTATGTATGTAGGTGTGTGTGTTTGAGAGTGTGTGTGTAGGTGTGTATGTATGTGTGTAGGGGTGTGTGTGTGTGTGTGTGTGTGTGTGTGTGTGTGTGTGAGGGCTTTAGCTTTAGGCTGTTTTCATGTACATCCTAGCTACCCCGTGAGTTTCTTTCTCATGGTGAGTTTATTTCTACCTTTGTCTCTTCCCAGTTCCCCTTATCTCACTTTACTAATCTGTGGGTTGAGGTGGTCGCATCAGGTCTCTGGTGCCCAGAGACCCTTGAGGAACTTGAGAAAGATCTAGAAGTCCAAGCCTTTCTTGGTTGTGAGCCTCACTTAGGTGGCTGCTCCCAGATTAGCCACATTCCCTGTCCAGACGAACCAGTAGTATCTTTTGTATCCCCACATCCCCGTTCCTGTTGTTTGGGGCTTTATGGACCTACAGTTCACTGTGACTGACTTTCTGGCCTCAGGCTGTCACTTTCCAAGTGCTTAGCCAGTTGGGGGCCTGGTCTGACCCAGATCAGAAGTAGCAGCCGCAGGATCGTTTGCCACTGCACCCACACCAGGCCCCACGGGGTGTTTGATTTCTCCTGCCCTCCCCTCCTTACCTGTATCACCTGCCAGTACCCCACCCTGACCCCAAACAGCCCTGGGAGGCAGGGGGACTAAAGACCGGAGAGACTCACGTGCTTTTTAAGAAAAATTGATTGTTTGTGCACATCAGTGTGTGAGTGTGTGTGTGTGTGTGTGTGTGTGTGTGATGCCTGGACCATGGCACACCTGTGGAGGTTGAGGACAACTTTCAGGAGTGACTTTTCTTCTGCCACCATGGGATTTGAGGATTGAACTCATGCCATCAGGCTTTCCGGGGCAAGTCCCTCTACCTGCTGAGCCATCTTATTGGCCCCTTCATTGAATGTTGACCTCACTCCCGAGCACCTGGCCTCTGGGGACTCGAATGTGTTAATAGGCTCGCTCTCTCTCCTTATATGAACCTGCCCTGGCTGTTGTTTAACTCAGTGAAAAAGGTTCAGGAGTGAGCGTCAGGGCTGGCCTCAGGGCAAAGAGAAAGTCATTTGTGCATCCCGTAGACACCTTTGACTCCAAATGGTGAAATGCACACCAGTCTCCTCTGGGGCTCACAGGACCTGGAGCCAGGTCCCTAAAGCTTCAGCTAGTACTGAACTAACTGTCTATGTACCATCCTGAACAGGGAGATCACGTGGGTGGGTGGGTAATGTATACAGTGTGGATTCCCAGGTGTGATTCGAATCCCAGGAGAGAGCATGGCCGCATGAGATTTCATCACACCGCCCAGAGCCAAGTACAGTTTAAAACTTGCTAATTATTTTGGGGATTTTCCACCTGAAGTCCTTAGGCACCGGTCAACTGTGGATGATTAGAACCGGGGAAAGTAATACCGAGGATAAGCGGGACGCTCGTACCCAGGGGCCACATGCGTTTTTGGCCTCCCCATGAAGGAGGAAGGCTGTCTTGTCCTGTCTGTCCTCCTGTGTTCAGCACAGGCACTCTTCATTTGCCCTTCAGGGGCTGCAGATTGGCAGCCAGCAGAGTACAAATGGCAGGTCTTGCCTTGGGAAGGTGGATGCGGGTGTGCAGCCTTGCAGGCCGAGCAGCTGGCAGGGCCTGGTAGGGGGCTCGGTGGGCGCTGTTATCCAAGTAGCAGCCATGTCTGAGACTGCTGAGTGTGAGGGGCTCTAGGCTAGAGTGGCCGCCGCCTGCCACACTGTCCTACTTTGTGTATTTGGATGAGCCTGTGGGAGAGCTGGAAGCAGACCCTCAGTCATTCTGGGGAAACTGGAATAGACAGAGAGATCCTCAAGCCCTGTGGGCCTCTGTTAGCCTCTGACTTTGTTCTGAGAAGCATGGCTGCCTGGAGGTGTCTGTCCAGGCCTCTGGAGTCTGTGGGCTTCTCCACCCCAAAGCCTTTCCTCTGGAACCTCGAAGGCGGTGTTTCACAAGCAGACTGGGGATCTGTTAGGGGTCAGGCAGCGTGGCCGTGTGGAGCTGTCGCCCATGGAGCGGACTCACTTTTTCCCCTTAAGATTCATTTTTATTATTTTTATATATGTGTATGTGTCTGTGAATGAATACCAAGTGTGTGTAGAAGTCTGTGGAAGTCAGAAGAGGTCGTAGGATCCCTTGAAGCTGGAGTTAGAGGGAGTTGTCAGCCACTTGACAGCTCCACACGGGTGCTGGGAACCTAGTTCAGGTCCTCTGGAAGAGCAGTCTTTACTCTTTTTTTTTGAGACAGGGTTTCTCTGTGTAGTTTTGGTGCCTGTCCTGGATCTCACTCTGTAGACCAGGCTGGCCTCGAACTCACAGAGATCCGCCTGGCTCTGCCTCCCGAGTGCTGGGATTAAAGGTGTGCGCCACCGCCGCCCGGCCTCCGTCTTTGCGCTTGACTGCTGAGTCGTCTCTCCATCCTCTGAAGGGGACTCTTTTTTTTTTTCTTTTCTCTCTATTGTTTGTCTGTTTGTTCTTTTTTGAGACAGGGTCTCATTATGTAGCTCCAGCTGTCCTGGAACTCACTATGTAGACCAGGCAGGCCGGCCTCGAACTCACAGATAGATCCTCCTGCCTAAAGGCGTGTGCCACCACTCCTGAGTTGAAGTGGGCTCTTGACTTAAGAGATTTCCGAGGGTCTAGGCCATGGAGTACATGTGTGCAGATCCTTGATTTTTTTTTTCCTTTTAGGAACTAATAAGGTAATTTACAAGCAAGACCTCCGTCCGAGGTGTTGGAGGAGTCATTGTTAACCTTTGGTGCAGAAGCAGGCTCTGTGGGCTGTAGCAGGTGCTTTTCAACTTGCAAAGGATGGGGGGCCTGGGCCTTTAAGGGGGAAGGCTGCTGGGACCTGGAGAAGTGTCACCCAGGGAGTCCTGCCTGGAACCCGGGCTGTCCTGAGGCAGAGCTGTGTAAGGTAAGACACCCCCAGTACCCACTGCTTCCCCGAATCAATTTTACCCATGTAGAGGCCTGGGAGACATGCAGCCCATAGCAGGCCAGGTGGGGAGGTGGTGGGGAAGGGGGGGAGTGGATGTCGGTTCTTGCTCTGCCTATTTTTCTCGTGTTGGCATCACCCCCACACACACCATACCCTTGTCCATAAGAACAGGCAGAGCCGCTGGTTTAACAAGGTAGGGACCCTCTGCAGGCTCGAGGCTACCTATACCTTCTAAAGGTCTAGCTTCCCTTAGTCACAGGGTCTTGAGGGCAGGAGCATGGGTGGGGGAAAGAGCAGCCGGTGGCAGCCTGACCAACCTGCCCTCCTCAGTGCTAGCTGCTCCTCTCAGCATAGCCTCAGTGGCACAGACGGCAGAGGCCATGTGTGCTGTGTGCGAGGGCCTTCTTTCCAAACGTGTGCAGTTGTCGGTCAAGAGCTCTGGGAGGAGGGGCCCTCACCTGCCTTGGTCTTGCGAATGTTCTCACAAGGGGCCGTGTCTTTCATCTCACTCTCCATGCTACTCTCCCGTATGCCGTGGTGAGTTCCCAGGTGTGGGTCTTCATCATGTGTCCCCATTCCATGTGCCTCAGTGTCCCTGCTATGTGAGAGGGCTTTAGTGGTTCAATACCCTGACTTTCAAAATTCTGGGTCAAGCTTGCTCCAGCGGCCGTACCACCTGCTATGAAGGCCATTAATGGCAGATGGGACCTCTGTGCCTCGGGTGCTTGCTGTGGTCTGGTTCTCTAGTCCCTAAGCTGCATCTCACTTGGCTGTGTGTGGGAGACAGATGGAGGGCTGTCTCCATTGCAGGAAGAGCAGGGCACAGTTCTCTGTTGGAGCCCTGGAGCAGTCAGGGACCTGGTCTATTCAAGTAGGCTGCGGACTCACCCCGATTCTGTTGCAAGGCACCCCTTCTTTGAAGTTCATTTGTGGGACCCCCCGACATTGCCCGCAGACCAGTCTGTTCCCTTCCCGGGCTTCAAAATCACATGGGTCAGCATTGACACATGGTGTGGGTGTCATTCAAGGTGGGGAAAAGTGAGCTGGGAACAATATTCTGTCCAACTGCTGCTCACGATCCCGGTGAACCTTATGTCCTGAGCGTCTCCACCTCTCCACCTCCCTTCAGGCTGTGGTCCAGGAGAGAAGGGGCCCCAGGTCTGTGACTCAGTCGTCTTCCTGCTGTGCTTGCCAGAGTGCTGGCTTGGTTTTTGTCATGCTGACTTGCTGGGCAGGTCCCGGGTGAGAGGTGACTTGGCTGATACCCTGAGGCTGCCACCAAGGTCGAAAGGGCCCTTGCACCCGAGCTGTGGTTGTGTGTCCACCGGTGTGACCCCAGACAAGTCACACAAAGCCACGCGCCTCAGTTTCCACCTCTGCACATTGTTCTGTTGTTGGGCTGATGAGGGCCACGAACAAGGTGTGTGCATAGTGACACCAGCCTTTTCAAAGCTGAGAAACTTGGTGATTGTCCCTTCCCCAAGCCCACCCGTTCTGCTTCTGTGCACAGTTAAGCTCCTTTCCCACAGCCCCGACTTAGCTTGTTCTTAAACGACAGCTGTCTGTCGTCTGTCTCGGCACGCTAGAGCAATAACCGTTTTCTGCGCTAGTCCCCGGACAGCCTCTGTGCTACCGTGGTGTGGTTGTGGTGTCCCGGTGACGGTCCGTAAGCCTGGGTCTCCACTTACCCCAGGAAAGCCCGCTCTTGAATTGGATGCATAAGGTAGCCGTTCTTTTTGGAGGTTGGTCCTCATCTCCCTTGTGAGCTGTGGGCAGTTGTGTGGACTTGGCAGGTGAGATATTAGCAGAAAACTCAGGAGTTTCTTGACACCAAAACCCATATAGCCGATTTCTCCTGGTAGGCCATATGCCCCAGATGTTGGCTCTGCCTTTGTTTGGATCCGATGATGAGCACATGCCTTGCTTATCCAATAGTTGCTTCAGGGTTACCGGAATCTCCGCTGGTGTGATGGGCCACAGTCTGGGTTGTGGACTGGCAAGTGTCATGCCTCCATGTTCATCTGGGCTCTGTGTGAAGTGGTGCACGCAGGATGGTGTGGTCTGATGACCAGGTGCTCAGGGCGTTCTGCTGGACAAGCCTCCCAGGTTGGGAGGACCAGTTGCTGTCTCACCTGGTCCTATGAGGACTCAGGCTCTCGACTATCCCCCTCCACACCTGTGATTTATCGCCTACGGGGTCACCTGCCCCTTTGTACTCCATGGTGTTCAGTAGAAGAGCTTGGAAGATACGAAAATGTTTATAAATGGAAATTAGAAATTATTGATAATCCTTCCCATCCTCAAAAGTGCCATCATGTGATTCCCCCCCCTCCCCCCCTCCCCCCCATCTAACCAGTGGCAACATCTCTTGTAAGCATAGTGTATTATCCAAGCCAGAATTATGGACCCTAGCACAGTGCAGAGAACCCGACCTTAGACCTGCCCTCCATGTTGTATGAGATTTTATCATATGTAATAGATTTGTTATATGAATCATTTTACTTTAATTAATTTTGGATGTGTGTGCTGCATGTTTGTATGTCTGTGTGTGTGTGTGTGTGTGTGCGCAGAGGCCAGGGGAGGATGTAGGTGTCCTGCTCTGTCACTCTGCACTTTAATTCCCTTGTGACAGAGTTTCCCACGGAACCTGGAGCAAGGCTGATGGTCCTCAAGCCCCAGCTGTCTCCCAGCCTCCCCCGGTGCTGGGGTTCCAGGTGCCCTCAGTCACTCCCGGCTTCTTTTGTGGGTTCTAGAGATTTGAACTCATTTCCTCAAGCTTGTGCGGCAAGCATTCTTAGCCATTGAGCTGTCTCTCTAGCCTCCATTATGTGTATTTCTTAAAAATAAGCTTTATTTCTCAGAGCAGTTTTCAGACCCATAGAAAGACCGAGAGGGTAGTGTCCCAAGTGTTCCCAGCAGCCCTCCCCCCAGTTTCTGTTATTACTAGCTTTCGCATCAGAGTGGTCCGTTCGCTTCAGGGAACGAGTCAACACTGATCAGTTCGTATCAGCTGGGGTCCCTGCTCTGGTCAGATTTCCTCAGTTTTTACTTCATGTTTGTTTTTTTTTTTTTTCCTGTTGGAGCTTATCCAAGACACACACTTAAGTGTACAGATTTTGCTGCATGGGCTGCTTAGGGTTTTTACCCCCATTTGTTCTCACGTGAGCGTGTCAGGGTGACTGTTTTGGAGTTTTTTGTTTGTTTGTTTGGTTTTTTGAGACAGGGTTTCTCTGTGTAGCCCTGGCTGTCCTGGAACTCATTCTGTAGACTAGGTTGGCTTCAAACTCACAGAGATCCACCTGCCTCTGCCTCCTGAGTGCTGGGTGAGTGCCTTTAGTAGGTGAGTGCCACCACTGCCTGGCTAGGATAGCTGTTTTTACACACCATGCTGAGTGGCCTTCTTCTTGTCCTATCGTGTGGATGGATCATGTCCTGGGCACCTTGGGGGTGATCAGAAGGGAAGCGGCACCTAGGATGTAGTGATAAACACCTGGACTTCTTAAGTCACAGGTAGTCAACTTGATAGTGCCACACCAGCCTCCCCAGATGTCCACTAGTCATTGGCTGTGCTTACTTGAGCTGCCTAAACTGGAGAGAATGTAAGGTTCCCATCTGAAGTGGCCTGACCCAGGTGGACAGAGCAGCAGGCCATTTCTCTTTCTCTGTCTGTCTCTGTCTCTCTGTCTCTATCTCTGTCTCTCTGTCTCTCTGTGTGTGTGTCTGTGCCTGTGCCGTAATCTGGATCTAGGTCCACCACTTCTGTGAGCCTCAGTGTTCCCCTGGAGAAGTTGTGTACCCTCAGATGTCCTCGGGCTTGTTAGGAGAAGCCAGCAAGGATGTTCAGGATAGCGAAGGGGTTGTGACCATTTGTGAATCTTCATTGATTGATAGTGATGAAGAAAGCCAGATGAAGACGGAACACCCTTTTGGCTGAATTTTTTGGTGCCTGCTGAGTGTGCTCTTTACTACTTAGCTGCAGCCCAGCCTCCAAGTCACCTTGCCTTACCAGCTCCGTCGCTCGGGTCAAAGACTGGCACGTTTAAAATAGCTGCTCCTATCTGGGGCTGTTTCCAGAGGGTCCCGGCTCCCCTCCCCCACCCTCCCCGCCATGGCCTTTCCATGAGCCACAGGTCCTAGTGACAGGATGCTTCTCTGTGAGCCCATTGAGAAATCCTGCCTGGAAATCCTCCTTTGGCCCTGGCGCAGGCGGGTGAGAGAATCGGAGACAATGGGAAACATGGGAACAAAAGACACCATTGTTCAGGCTGCCTAGGCTGGGGTCAGCGGATGCCTAGCCAGGACAGTCAGACCCATGCCTAGGCCATGGATTTCTGCTTCCCAGGGCTTGGCCATGAGCCCTATGGGGGAGGGGAAGGAGGGAGCACAGCTGACCCAGATCCAAGGCTCCGCTCTGTCCCCCGTGTCCCCCTTCCCCCATCCTCTCTTCAGCGTTTATATTCAGGAGCTGCATCCACGCAGGAGGAAGGTACGGACATCAAGGTCCTTGCCAGTGTGCAGTTGGTGATCTGCCCCTGGGCTGCAGGGTGACTGAGCTCTACTACCATGCTTTGCCCAGGGTTTTTACCCTCCCCTCCCCTCTCCTCAAGCCAGATAGCTCATGGTGAGTCCATGCCAGCTTGGTCCCCTGTGACCTTGGGGCACTGGGTGTGGTCCCCTGTGACCTTGGGGCACTGGGTGTGACTGCATCCCTATTTCAAGGCTGGCAGCGGGTTTTCACCCTCCCACTCTACCCTCTATTGTGGGTCACTGTTTTTCTGGGGTGGCTACCTGCAGCCCTCATTTCACGCTTCCAGAGTGTTCTTCCTGAAACAGCGGCCCACTCTGCCCCCGACCCTTCCAGGGTCCCTCAGCATCAAGTTCAGAGACCCAGGAGCAAATCTGGAGCCATCTTCCATCCCCTCTAACTCCTTTCCCGTTCTCCCTCCCTCTACAGAGGCTTCTCTGGCCCCATGCCAGCACAACTAAGTACCATCTAGCCATGTTCCCTTTTTCCCACCTTCCCATCTCTCTACCTCTGGTTCTCTTTCCTCCATAGAGATTATCACTTCATTTTATTTCTTTTCTTTTGGTTTTTCGAGACAGGGTTTCTCTGTGTAGTTTTGGTGCCTGTCCTGGAACTCGCGCTATAGACCAGGCTGGCCTTGAACTCACAGAGATCCACCTGCCTCTGCCTCCCAAGTACTGAGCACCACATGTTCAACTTATTTGATTTTAAGCTTTGGCCAACATGCTCGCCTCTTGTCACTTTTCCAGCCACCCCTCCTCCCCCCAGGGTCCCCAAAGTCCTGCTCTCTCTCAGTGCCCGTCACAGACCTCTTTTTGCTGTGCTGTGTTTTTATAAGCCCCTGTCTTGAGCTTCTAGGGTGGCAGTGTAGCCTGTAATTGGTCTGTCACCCTGTCCTCAGGGGGGACTGAGAGTGGCTGGGCTCCTGAGCTTTGGTGCTGAATCCAAGCTATTCCTGCTCTCCTTGCTCCTGGGTCCCTGAGACAGGCTGAGCACTTCCTGTTCCAGGGCTGTGACCACTTTGCTGACTGAGTTCCTGGAAGTTCTCTGCTCTCCAGCAGGAATGTGCAACTGAAACTAAGGGAGCAACCAAGCCCTGCCTAAATGACTCTGTGTGTGTGTGTGTGTGTGTGTGTGTGTGTGTGTGTGTGTGTCTGTCTGTCTGTCTGTCTGTCTGTCTTGGCGTAGGAACTCCAGGCTCGGGTGAGTCCAAGGCTAGGGTCACTATATATTCTTCCCTTCTGAATCTCCAGTGTGGAGGGACTGGGTCAGATGGACCGTGGGTGTGGCCGGGGGAAGTGGTGGTGGTGGTGTCTAGCCTCAGAGCAGCCCAGGTCATTAGCCTAACTGGTCTGTGCACCTCTGTTTCCTCCTTCCTGAGAGAAACAAGGTATGAGCAGGCAGGAGCAGGTATGTGGGATCTCTCTCCAGCCACTCTGGACTCAGCTGTGGGGGTCTCCAGACCTGTGAAGACCCAGCAGCATGTGCTGGACAACTGGCCGGGCCATCCCATGCCTTCCTAGGCAGCCTGTTCCCCTGGCCTGCCTGCAGCAGGCCTCAAATGAAGTCTTCCCTTCCAACCCAGCCTTTCTCTCTGGGTTGCTTGTCTAGGTGTGTTGAGGCTGGGTTCTGAGAGGGGAAAGGGGTGGGATTGCCCTGGAAGCTGGGTGGGTGCTCTGGGCTTAGGGCTGAGCCGAGACTTGGGATTCCCTTTGCCCTGTTCCTGCCCCAGTTTCTAACTGTGGGGTCGGGGCTAGTGTACTTGCTGCAGATGTAGACCCGGCGAGTATACACATTGCCTCAGCAGGTCCCTTTGGCTAGGGACCTGGGGCTTCTCTTGGCTCAGTACAAGGCAGAAACAGGAGTGAAGAGTATGGCCGTGGGCTGCCGGGAGACTGCGGGGCTTGATTGTGAGGAGAGGCAAGGTGTGTGTGTGTGTGTGTGTGTGTGTGTGTGTGTGTGTGTGTGTGTTGTAGTTCTGACACCTACACAGCACAGCGCTGCCTGTAACTGCCTGGTTGCTGTGTGGATTAGAGTCTTGATAGCCACACAGTTCACACCTCCACCCACCTTGATCTCTGTGTGAGTGTGCACAGAAATCCCTTGAGCTGCATATCTTTAGCTCCACCTGCCTCTGTTGCTGTGTGAGTATATATGAAGTCTATTCACATTTGTGCCTTCACCTGCCCTGATCATAGTGTGTGTGTGTGTGTGTGTGTGTGTGTGTGTGTGTGCGTGCGTGTGTGTGCGCGCGCGCGCGCGCCTCTCTCTTTGTCATGTGCAGTGGCTAAATCATTCCTCCCCATGGCTTCTATTTTTTGTTGTTGACCTTTTGATAAACGCTTGTGACTGCTGGGTTATTGGCATGGTGGGGAGTTTACCTCGTGTAATTGGGAGAGAAGACAACTCTATTTCCCTCAAGATGAATGACTTCTTTAAGCATTTCCCAGGGTTAGCATTTACCAATGGGCTAGGAGGTGTGTCCGGGCCACAGGCTTGATGTAGCAGGTGCTACAGTGTGACCCCGTGGGTGCTTATTAGCTCCTTAAGTGAGTTCTCCCATCAACCCTTAGCCCCTCTGAGTATGTGGAGGAGGTGCTTTCTGGCCAGGTGCCCCAACAGTGCATCCCGCAAGGGTCCATGCTTAGAACCCACAGACCTTCTCCATTACTTATGAAACTCTTGTTGTAGATGAAGAAACTGAGGCATGGGGCCCTGAGGGAACAGCCCTACCTAAGCCCAGGGGTGCCTCCCTCTGGTAGACAGTCCCCTGAGACTCCCGAGTGTACATCCTTAAGCACTCATTCCTTGGGCTGAGGTTCTTCCTTGTCCTTGGTGCCCAGCCATGTGGAGTGGTGGAGAGGCTGACGCCTTCCCCATGGTAGTGTCCACAGCATGGTATGCCTGTTGAATCTGCTTCGCCAGTAGAGGAGGAAGTGTAGTTTTGGGGATGCCCCAGGGAGACCCAGTTTGCCCCTGAGCCTCAGGTTCCTCATCTGACCCTCCCTCAGAGCTGTGTGCCAGAGGCTGTGGTCAGTGCTTCAGTGGTGGTGGTGGGTTGTCTGAGGAGAAGGGCGTACACTCAAGACCAAAGGACAGCAGAACCGGGCCTTGGCTCAGCTCTGGCCTTCAAGTCCTCTAGCCCGCTGCAGGGCCAGTCAGGGAGGGAAGAATGTGTGTTGGGGACCAGTCTCCGGGACACCGATGCTCAGTGGTGTCTACTGTAAACTCTCCGTAGTGAGGCTGCTGGACCAGACAGGCGGGCCACGGGTGTGGCTTATGGGAAGTTCATGGATGACAGGTCAGTGTGTCACTGCTGATGTGGTTCTGGGACAGCTCGGTTCTTAACGTCACAGGAAGCCGTGAGCCGGGTGGCCTGCTTCCTTTTGTAGTCCTCTCTGTGGGACTAAGGTTACTCTGTGGGGACAGAGGGAGATGTGAAGTCAGTGTGGATCACTGTTGCAGATGTAGGGTCGGGAATGGGTGCAGCTCATCCCTTCTCCTCAGGGTCTTTGGGCGCAGCTTGAGCTCTGAAAAGGAGAGGGGACACTTCCTGTAGGTACCTGCTTTGGCCTGGGAGGCGACTCAGAACCCTGCTGTCTCCTCCCCAGCCAGCATTCCTGAAGAAGACCATTTATGAGGTCGGTCTGTTGGTGCCTCTTCCGTGGGAGGAGATGTAAACAAATGCCTACCCTCTCTTTATAGTGCTCCAACAACAAACCAAAGTACATTCTACCAAAGACCAGCTTGGGAACCTATGAGTTTATTGGGCTAATTTACAGAGTGTGAATGAGGTCTACGCTGTGAGTTCCAGGCCAGCCAGAGTTACATGGTGAGACTCTATCTTAAACAAACAAAAAGTAATAATATATATATATATATATATATATATATATATATATATATATATATATATATATATTTTACTGAAACAAAGACGGATGGCACCTGAGGAATGGTGTACACACACACACACACACACACACACTCTCACACTCACTCGTACGTATATGTGCACATGCATACACAATGCAAAGTGCCAACCCTAGAGGAAATGGTTCAGACATTTGTGGACAGAACACTGCTCATCACTAAACCAGCCGCAGTGAGGCAGGTGCTCCTTTGCCACACCTGCCACAGGACCTTTGAATTCTTCCCCTGCCGGGCAAGCCTTTGTACATGGGGCCCTACAGCTAGCTGCTAGTGACCCTGGGCCTTGAGGTCACACCCCTCCAGGTTTCTCCACCTTGCCCTGAGTTCCTGGGCAACCGTTGGCTGTCAGAGGCCGAATAAGACAAACGGGAGCCTGTTGCAGAATGCTGTCCTCTGAGTCTAGCTTCGGAACAGCTGTGACAACTTGCAAGGATGGGCTGACTGGGTGTTGATGCTCCCTCATAAAAGTGGGGGGTGAGAGGCATCACTGGACCCTCATATGAGATTCCGGCTGCTCCTTCCCGCACTTCCAGCCATATGTATGTAATTCTGCCCTAACTGCACATGGCTGCATTGTCTCAGGAGCTTCTAGAGCATATAGACTGTGGAAGAGCAGCTGAAGGGGAGGCCTCATCTACACAGCTGTGGACAAGTCGTTACCCATGCTGGGGTGAGACATCCCAGTGCTGCAGGTGCTTTGGGGTCACTCATGTGCACCTGTGAGTGACCCCAAATGTAGGTGCCCTTGGAGGCCAAAGCATTGGTCCCCTTAAAGCTGGACTTAAAAGCAGTTGTTGGCTGCCCAGTGTAGTTTCTGGGAATTGAACTCAGGTTCTCTGCAAGAGCAATATGGGTTCTCACCCACCGAGCCATAAATATCTCCAGTCTCCCACCTTGGTTTTTGGGAGAGGATGTCTTTCTCTCATAGGCCTGGAGCTTGCTAGGGTAACTAGGCTGGCTCCCCATGTGGGGGTTACAAATGTGCCACCAGGCTAGCTTTCCATGTGGGTTCTGGGGATCGAACTTAGATCCTCAGGCTTGCAAGGCCAAGGACTTTACAGACTGAGCCACCTCACCAGCTCCTTGGCAGTTTATGTACGTTTTGTGGAGCCTGGAGCTTGAGGTCTCTCTGTCACCCTTGGAAGCATGTTATAGGAGAGGCAAAGGCTCACTAGATAGAGTCTGGGTGTTGGTGACAGCCGAGTCCTGAATGTCACACAGAGGCTGCTGGCCCTGCAGGGAGAGTTTGTGCTGCAGGTGACTGAGAGGCACGGGTCCTGTGCTCAGGAGTCCTGGTGCCTCTTCAAGTCTCTGGTGGTCTCCACGCGCCCCTATGGCATTCCCTGCTGACTGAAGACACCCGCTACTGCTGAGGGTTGGGAAGTGCTCCAGCCCTGTGGAAAGCAGGGGAAGGAATGAGCAGGATCCCAGAGTGGAACTGGTTAAGCAGGAGACTACAGCCCTGGTGTCCCCAAAAGAGGCTGGAAAGGCCACCTTCGCTCTCCAGGAAGTATTGCCTTCCCATGCTGGCATCTGTGAGACAATGATGACACCCTGGAGAGTCGCTGCTTCTCAGGGTCCCTGTTTGTAAAAATGAGGATGACTATGAGACAGATGGTCGGCATCCTTCCGAATGAACACCTTTCCAGGCACATCCCTGGGATGAGAACCTCGGCTAGTCCCATTTTGTAGATGTGGAAATTTCAGTTTGCCCTTGACGGGGCAGGTGGCAGCTCAGTTTCATGATTGCAGAGGCAATATGGGTGCAGCAGAAGCAGGAGGCCAGGGCAGGGCACAGGCACTGAGGTCTTAGCATCGTCCTCCTGCGTGTACCTGACGCCCTTCTGTCACTGAGGATGTCTAGTCACGAGTTCCACACTGCTTCCAGCTGTCCTACCCCAGGATGACATAGTGGAGAATTCTATGAAGGGGACCTGGACGCTGTCCCCAGCACTGCCCCTTGTTGAAGCTGGGCTGTTGTGCTCGGAGAGTCTCAGGGTCACACTGCAGGTTGCAGTCAGCATTGATGTTTCCAGAAATCTAAGCGCGTGACAGGGTCATCCAGTGGTGTAGTGGTTCCAAGAGCTTTCCAAAGGTTCCCTGCAAATGAAAACTGTGCTCGGGGCATGCTGGATGGCAGCGGGGCTGGCTGGAGACTCCGTGGCCGCAGGAGAAATCAGCGGCATGAGCTATGGTGTTTGTGGTGGGTCCCCAAATGCTTCTGGATATGCTCGATGCTTTACTTGTCACTTCTCATACTGGGCACCAAGCTCTGTCCTGGGCCTTGACTTTTGGTGTGTCTCACGGTCGTCAGGATGCCCCTGCCATCGATGTCATCTCATCTTAAATGCTGCAGAGGTGAGGCCCCAGGATCAGGTGGCCCGGACCCAGTCGTCTCCCAATCAAAGAGAAGGAATTAGAGCCTTACAGCCAGGCCCTTCATCGTGTATAGTACTGAGTACATTCGCTGAGTGCCTGTTGCGCGCCAGGCCATGCTTCTAGGCTGGTGAGCAGGACAGAGAGAGGCGTCCTTGGGAAGACTAGAGAGAGAAAACCAACCAACCACCCAACCAGCTCTGGATGAGAATTCCTTAGTTCAGAAGAACTAAAACAGAGGGCAGCAGGTGTGGTCTTGGAAGAGGAGCCAGGTGAATGGGGCTGAGGAGACCTGAAGCTGTCCTTGGAACTTTGCCAGTGGGGTGTGGGAGGGTGGGGCTTTGCAGGAATGGGATGCAGGCCCTCCTAGCCTGCAGGCAAGAGCGTCTCCAAAGCTGCTGGGGGTGGAACCCATCGTGAGTCTCCTCTTAGGCCCTCTGGTTCCTTGTGGAGGATGTGGTTAGCACGTGACTGCTGCTGACCCTTGGGCTGAGTCAGGAGCCTTACAGTGTCCTGGCACCTGGGATACCAAGAGCAAGACAGAGAGGTGTCCTTGGGAAGACTGGGGATAGTCCACTCTCTAAGAGTGGAGAGGAGATGACTGTGACAAACAGGCATTACTTCCCTTCCTGGCCCTCGGACTCACATGCTAGAGGGAGAAACAGTTCATTGGACCTTGTTTTCCACTTACTCTTTGTCATCTGTGTACATGTGCGTATCGGGGGACAGCTTGCGGGAGCTGATTCTCTCCTTCCACCCTGTGGGTCCCAGGAATTGAGCTCCGGTTTGGCAGCCTGGGCAGCAGGTGTCTTACCCACAGAGCCGTCTTACCAGCCCCTAACAGTTCATTTCTGAAGGCGCCTCGACTGGTGTGCTGGGCATAGAAGAGTTCATGAGAGGACCACAGCCTGGCCTGTCCCAAACCTCGGAGGTACCTCCACCCCATGACTGTGAGACCTTGTGGTTGTGAGGGCACTGGGGGACTCCTGAGCCCTGTCACTGCCCCCCAAGGGCTGTGCTGGAGTTAGGGTTGGGGTTACAGGGCCAGCCAGGGCACTGCTTGCATGGCACGCTCCAGAGGTGGTCGGACGACTTTAAATCGCACCTGCTTGCTTGAAACATTCCTGTCATCCGTCACCAGACCCAGTTAGCCTGTGTGTGATTCAATTTCCACCCAGCTTTTCCTCCGAGGACTTCCCGGCGTCGTAAATCATCGTTCAAGGGACGGGGAGACCAGAACAGGAGGTGCCTCAAAGCTCACTTAATCCCCGTGGCCACAGGCGGTCTTCCTGCCGGTCGAGGCCTGGCATGCACCCCTGCCTGCTGGCCGGGGCTCAGCCTCCGGGTCGCTGTGCCCCGTCGCCACCGTCTCTGCCCGCCCCGTGTCTTGCCGCTTCTCGAGAGTCTTTCCCGTGAGGCCCCTGGGACACCTCTGCAGTTCTGGCACCCAGCCATTGTAGCAGTTGGAGCTGGGCGTTCACGGGCATTATTGCTGCTGTCCTCACGTGACTGTCCTTCTGGCAGACCTGGGCGACGTGGCTCAGAAAGAGATCTGGCAGGGTCAGAGCTTTCGTGGCTACCAGCCCTTCGACTATGACTGTCTCTGCTGACCCTGTGTGGGTGAGAGGAAGTCTAGATGGGGCTTCTTTGGTCTTCCCCTTCTCATTGGTCATTCCTGCTTCCTGGCTGGGTGGCTGGGTTGTCTAGAGGGAGAGGCCTGGCAGGGGGGCCCCATGAGCACAAGCCGGGGAAAGGTTCCTGTACCCTGTGGGTGGGGCCTAGCTTTGTGTTGGCCCCAGTTGGACTGGGAGGGGAGAGGTAGGTGACTCACTCCCAGGAAGGTAAGGAGTCTTGACTGTCCTCTGGGCCTGTCCATCTGGGACTCAGCTGCCCCTGTGTTTGTAGCAGGCTCTGGGACTTTCTGCCCTTTCCTCCAAATTCCGGGACTAAGTGTTCTATTTTGGCTAGCGATTGAAAAGTTTAGCATCTAGATAGGGTGACCTTGGCAACTGGAAGACGCAGGTACTCACTCAGTCCACTGGCTGTCTCCTGGGTCCTGGGGTATCTTCACTTCTTCTGTCTGGCCTGGTGGATTACAGCCTTGGTCACGTGACTGACTCTGTCCCGTTGGCTGTTACCGCCGAAAGTCTCACAAGCATTTGTGGGGATTAGCCCACAACAAGGAGCTCCTAGGCCTGGCTGGGGTCTGCTGCTCTGAGCTTCCTGGGAGGTGCCTGCTCCTGGTCTCTGCTATAGTTCTTTGTCCCTACAGTAGTTGACAGGGGGCCCGCACGAGAGGGTCACCCACCACAAAGGGTCCCCAGCCTGCAGGGTTCTAGGGTGCTTGCCACTGTCCCGAGCCTGAGCCCCGCAAGGATGACACCACTTCTTTTTCTTAGCAGCACAGTGTAGAAATGCCAGCATTTTCCTTACAGCAGGAGGTTGTGCGGTGAGTGGACAGATGCTCAGAACTGACTGAAGACTGCATGTCACGGCGATGTACTGTCCCAAGGGAGGGATTTGGTCCCAGGAAGGTCCTTTTATGAGTCCTAAATCAAAAACGCCCACTTTGGGGCTGTAGAAATGGCTCAGCAGGTAAAGGGAGCTGCAGCCAAGCCCGATGACCTGAGTTTGATCCTGGGGCCTGCGTGGTGAAAGGAGAGAACACACACACGCACACACACACACACACATGCACGCACGCACGCGCGCACACATGCACACACACATGCACGCACACACATACACACGCACACACAGAGACACACACAGAGACACACACACACACACGCACACACACATGCACACAAACGCACACACGCACGCGCACACACGCGCACACACACAGACACACACACGCACGCACGCGCACACGCGCACGCACACGCACACGCACACACGCACAGGTATGATGGCTCCCCAACCCCAGGTCCTATTTGTAGTTGTCCTGAGTCAGGTGCTCTCTGAGCTGACTCCTGGGAGTCAGCCGTACTCACGGCAGTCACCCGCGTCTCATCGCAGCACACTCTGCCCACCGCACAGCAGGCACATGAAACAGAAGTGAGGTAACACATCCCCACATTCTGTGACAGGGTTTCCACTTTGAACTGGGTCACCTCTTGGCTCTGGAGTGTCCCAGCTCTGTGGCTCAGGGCTGTTGAGTCACTGTCTCGTATCTTCATGGAGTCTCCCTGGGTGGGTAGGGGTTGATTTTCATGGCTGTGGGTTTTGTCCCAGTGCCAGGGTCAGACTGTAATTGCTTAGACCCTCCGGCAGTGTGACAGAGCTGTCCTCATGGCATTTGGGGACGCAGGCCCAGGTGTCCCGGGAACCACGTTAGAATTTTCCAGTGCAGCTGAGCAAACAGCTGCTGGCTCCCCTGGCTGATGTCAGGGACATCAGAACTTTTAGAGCATAACCCTAGGATGCTAGGGTTTCCTGATGCTTGGTTTTCACCCTCTTGGGGGTAGTGCCATCTCCAGAAATGACTTACAGTGGCACCACCTAAGGAATAACAGGTTGGATCTTTAGGAGTAAAGATCCGGGACTTATGGGAGTCTCATTCCTTGCTACTTTCCTACTTTGCTGGGCATGGGGACAAACATCTGGAGTTCCAGCTACCTGGAATAGCAGAGGCTAGAAAGGCCCCAGGTATAAGGGCTAGACAGACAGTGAGGACAGAGAGCAGAGCAGAGCTGGAGTCTAACCGCTTTGGCACCTGCCTAATTCTAGTAGCTTCTTTCTATACAGACATCTCCAACCCTGCCCAGCCCTAGGGACCCTCGGTCAGCCCCCTTGCATTTCCGAGGTCTATGCCTCCCTAGGGACCCTGTTAGCCCCCTTGCATTTCTGAGGTCCATGCGTCTAGGGCTGTACAGGGTGGTGGTAGATTCTCTGGGAAAGAGGCCTTCCCTGCCTCTAGGACCCATGTTCCAGGTGAGGTGAGGATGTAGATCCTGCAGAGAGGACTGTTAGGGTCCCTGCCCCCACCGTTTGAGTTCTGCTGAGATCAGAGGGCCGGCTGGCAGCCTGTCAGGAGTCACATTTTATCTGCCCTTTTCTCCCAGTCTGTGTCTGGCTTCCGGCCAAACCACTAATAATAACGCAACTCAGAGTAATGCTTACATTGTGGGATGTGTGGCCTGGTCTGCCCTGTCCTTCTGCCTTGAGGAAGGCCCCGCTTCAATGTTCCCAGGGGAGCCCCCCTCCCCCAATGTCCTTTGCAAGCTCCTCTGTAGACCCTAGCCTTGGCACAAGGTACAGTGAGCATTTCTTCCTAATTATGCTCCTCAGGTCTTTACCCAGGCTCCTCTGTCAGCCAGTCAAGAGCACTCAAGGGGTTCATAGACGAGGACCAGGGCTTTCCCAGAGCCCTCTGAGGTGGGCAGTGTCCTGAGGGCTTGGACTCAGCCCAGCTTCTCTGGCCTTTCAGACATATGCCATCCTGTCTGTCACCTGCCACACTTAAGGCTAGGGACCCAAATCTGAAGGCTGGCACAGCCCGGAAGCTAGAAACCCTTTTCTGTAGTGTGTTGAGGACAGAGGGTTGCCTTCAAGTGTATAAACCCTGCCCCCAGCAGAAGATAATGGATTCCAGTCTCGGGCCGAGTCCCAGTCCTAGGCAGCAAGGAAGGGCTAAGACTGGCCCAGCTGTCCAAGTTTGAGCTGGACTGGTCCAGTAGTCCTTGTTCAGCAAAGGCCCAGGTGTTGGGGAGCACAGGATCCCCCCCTTACCCTGCCATCCACCTGAAACACTCACATCTTTCCTTCTATTCTCCAGAGTGGCACCCTCTCCGCTCCTGTAGGTCCTTCTGCATGTGACTGTCTCAGAAATGATCTCACGGGCTTGTCACCACAAACAGGCTGTCTCCCAGTGCTGGGCCAGGACAGACTGTGAGGGACCCTGTAGGCACATTCACCCCTCCTCCACCTCACCTGCAGACCCAGATGGGGGGTGTTGCTTTCTCTGTTTCATAGATGGGGAAGCAGGATGGGCTGAGCTAGAGGGAAACAGGGTGTGCTGAGCTTGGGGACAAAAGGCAGCTCTCAGGCTGACCCCCAAAAGACTGAAAGGCTCAAGGTCTCTGGGTGCCCTTCGTATCCTCGGTGTATTGATCTTCCAACAACCGCCCTTTGAGGCTGCCGATCTTGAAAGTCCTTAGTATTGCAGATCATCCTGGGGATTGTCTCCTTCCATCTGCTGCTGTCACCTCAAGGCTCGGAGCTATCTGGTGGGCCCCTTCCTTTTTTGGTGGAGGCTGAGTGAGGAGACCAGGGTCTTGATCTCCCTGAGAAACCACTACTGCATTCAGGAGGCAGCCCCCCCACATGGAAGCGGGGGAGCGAGGCGGTGCTGGGCAGGTGCCCGTCCTCTTGGCCAGGTTTGAGCAAGTGCCTTTGGGAGCAGGAGGTACCTAGCAGGCTGTAAGCCTCAGGCCACACCCTGAGTCTGTGTGGTTCCTCAGCTTGTCTACAGCAGAGTTCCCAGAACCAGGTGGAGAGAAGGGACATTGAAGTGTAAGGACCTGGTCACTTGCCCCCTCTCCATGCCAAGGAGAACAAAAAAGCCTGTCTCCCAGCAGTTGGGGGTGGGGGCAGGAGTCGGGTGTGAACTGTTGAGTCTTGGATCAGCCTTGGATTAAAAAAAAAAAATCTCAGGCTGCCGGGGACATTTCTGTCCAGAGCCTTGGTTTCTCCATCTATAAAATGGGGCCACAGTGGCATTTACTACTTAGGTCTGAGATGATCCAGGTGGCACGCTTTGGTGGCATGCTTTGGTGGCACAAGGTGAACACTAAGTAGATCCCTGGCAGGGGATGTTTGTGGAGTCAGCACTCACGAGAGACCCGTTTCCCGTTAAAGAGTCTTTCATGATGCGAGCTGGGCAAGCATGGAGCCCCCTTTAGCTCCTTTGTGACACTTCCATGTCCGGCCTCACAGTCATCAGCACCCAGGACATTTTGGGGCTGTGTTTCAACAGGGCATTGTACCTCTGGGTAGAGGCCCAAGTGGTCGGCACAGCAGCTGTGTGGCCATAGCTGCTTTCCAGTGCCCTGAGTGTGTGTGTGTGTGTGTGTGTGTGTGTGTGTGTGTGTGTGGGTGTGTGGGTGTGTGTTGGGTGGCACCGGCCTGTTCTGATTTGTCAATATGCCCATTTTGGGGGTTTTGCCACTTTGTGGGTGATTGCTGTTGTTCTGGTTCTTTCTATGGGGGTTGACATGCCCGGCATAGACTCCCCCACTGACAGAACTACCAGGCAAGGTAGTGGGTTGGGTCCTGGCCTGCAGGCACGTCTCAGGGAGCAATGTGCTTGCTGCTTTGGGGCTGATGCACTTGGGGTGTGTCACCATCCCCATCCGGAGTCCTCCGTTATTCTAGAACTCACATTTGTCCCATGCTGAACACTAAGGTGTATAACCATTCAGGTGAAATTGAAACCTTTTCTCCAGGCTCCTGTTTCTGGGTATAGTGCTGAGCATCCGCCACTAGGCCTGATGTCACCCCTCTCTACCCCTGTGCCACATCTCTGTGACCTGGGCAGCCATGCTCCTGAGTGAAGAAAAAGATCCACTGGGAGTCATGAGAAGATAGTGTGCCCAGTGGACTGTGGTGTGTGTGTGTGTGTGTGTGTGTGTGTGTGTGTGTGTGTGTGTGTAACCTGGAGTAGGGATGTGAGGACCAGGGTTCCCCAAGGACAGGATTAGACCCCATTGTTCCAGATGCCCTTGCTTTACTTCTAACTGGCTGTCGTTGGCAAAATCGGCTGTGAACAGTGCGCTCAGTGGCCTGTGACTAAATTGTGAGCACAGCCGGTTGACTGCATGATCTGAGGCCAGAGGCCACCCAGAGAGGGCCAGTCTCCCCAGCTCCCTGCAAGGTGGCTGGTAGCCCCCAGTGGCAGCTGCCATCGCACTGATTGCTCAGTGGTCTAGAGAGTTCTGTGTACAAGTGCCTGTTCGCCATGCAGTGGTCCCTCCTGCTGTGCCCTAAGCACCTCCTGGTCCTGCCCAGAGTCCCTCTTAAGTTGAAGTCAGTCTGTATTCTGTAAGGAAAATATAATTTGCATGGGCACCAAGGGGGCTTAGTAGATCAAACTTTGTTCCTAGGGTTCAAAGATGGACCCTGGAATATCTGCTACACCTCAGCTGCCCCTGCCATCCAAATAGACCCTTTCTGCCACCAAGACCCTGTGCTAGACCCTTGAAGATGTGCACAGGCCACACCGTCCCTGGGGACACTAAGATTGGGAAGTGAGATAGTCAAAGCGTGCCGGGGTAGAGGGAAGACTTGGGCCATGCAGCCCACAGGGGCAGCCTTGCAGGACTCTGCAGAGGAGAGGCCTGCAGAAAAGTGCAAGTGCGAGACCTGCATGTGCATGCCCAGCTGCAGTGTCAAAATCCTGGAGAGGCATCGATAGGGACTATCCTGGGGGTAGCCATGTCCTGGCTCTTCTGTGACCTACTGGCTTCTCTGGCTTTCCACAGAAGTCTCCCATGGGAAGACAGATGCTGTCTTCCATGGCCAATGGGAACAGTGTCTGCCGAGGGCATTTTGGTAACTTCTAGAACAACTGCAGAATTGTGGACTCTTTGGTATATAGCAAGATCACTTTATCCTGCAAGCAAACTGTTATCCCTGCAGAATGGCTGTCCACATAGGCTGCACTGGGGAAGCAGGGCTTGAAATGACCAAGGTTGGAGACAGCCCTGAAGGCCATCGCCAGACGACTGGTGTCCACCCTGCATGGGTTTTGGGGGCCCAGGATCAGTTCAGTCCACCTGCTCAGAGTGTGCCATTTCGCAGGCCCCCTTGTCCACGGAGAAGCCTACCGGGGTTGCTGGCACATGGAGACGAGCGCGGCCCACGGGCAGGCGGGGGTGATTTATGTCTGCCGGCTGGTGAGTTCTGCACTGCTGCCTTCTGCCAGCATTGTGGGAAGTGCGGTGCCTGGCGTCTTCCTACCCACTCTCTCACCCTCCCCCTTTCCTCCTGGAGTCTCGGATGCACTGATCAGGCAGTCACCGAGTAGTTCCACCTGCCCCCCATCGGGGGCCGTACCTACCCCAGGTATTCCATTTGGACAACCATGCTTAAAGCTGCCCGTGCTCAGGAGTTCAGGGAACCCGAGGCCACAGGGCAGCGGTGGCAGGATGTGTGTGTGTGTGTGTGTGTGTGTGTGTGTGGTTTGGGCCAGTTCCCAGGCCTCCTGCCCAAAGCCCTGCAGGGGCCGACAGCATGAGCGATTGGTTCGCAGAGGTTGCCCACCACGCCACGCCATCTGGCGGGGCCATTGTTGACCACACAAAGGATGAGTCTGAGCAGGGCAGGGGCAGGGGCCTAGGCCAAAGGAGTGGACAGAGGAGTGGGTGGAGGGATGCTTGGTGTCCTGGTGCACGCTGCCTCCAGAGCCAGCCCTTTGTCCTGCCACAGTTGAGACTTTCCATGTGTCTTATTATTTCTTGACTGAGGGTGAGGAGGTGAGGGGTGACTCGCCATCCCCAGAATGTTCGTCTAGAATTCTTTAGACCACTTGGTTCTGACCTGATTTATTACTCTGCTAAGATTCAAGGGCAGTTTTATGTACTAGGTAATTAAGTGGCATTATAGAAGGCTCAGAGAGTAAGTGGCTGCTGTTTTAATAATTGAAATAAATGACCCCTTGACAGCTTCCCAACGCGATACTGTTTTCCCTCAGTGCTAAGACCCTGGTGCAGCAGTGTGTACAGACCTGTGTGTGCACATGTGTCTATGCGTGATCGTGCATACCTGACTGTGCATGCACACATGTGCACATACCCTGTATGTGTACATACGGATGCACGTATGGATGCATGTGTGTGCATAGGGGTGTCTGTGGGAGCATGTCTGTGCACATATGGGTGTGTGTGCATATGTGCTAGTATATACATTTATGTGCACATGTGTGTGTAAGGTGTGTAAGGGAGAAAGAGCCAGAGCTGCCTCTGCTGCGACTTCTTGCTTGTAGTAGAACTCCAGAACACATGCTTCTCAGGCTGAGGGGCTTGCTCTGTGTAAACTTACCTTCCACTGCTGAGACCGGGCTGACTTTCAGGAGGTTTAGGGTATTGTTTGTCCCTGGGGCAGTCCTGATCCAAACCATCACTCTGGTCCTATGTGGGCTGTGCATGGTGCCTGGAGCTAGCTGGTGTGTGTGTGTGTGTGTGTGTGTGTGTGTGTGTGTGTGTGTGTGTGTGCGCGCGCGTGTGTGTGTGTGTGTGTGCGCGCGCGCGCTTCAGTTTGAGTGGCTGCTGCCTGGCCTAGCTGACGGTTGTTGTCTGGCCATGCCTGTGTGACCAGCCAAGCACCTTCCCCATCCTGGACCACAGCAATTTCTTCTGGAAATTGGGAAGGTCTGAGGCAGTGTCGTAAGCCTTTGCTGTGCCTAGCCACATTGTTCCGTGACTTGGGGAGGATGGCCAAGCAAGTGACTAGGCTGAGCGTCTTGTCCAGCCTGGCACGGCAGGTCCTCAGAAGGTGTGTCACCCTTGTGGGGCCTTAGTGCCTCCTGGCTGCTGGAGCACCGAGGCATATCTTGGTCCTGGTGTCTGTGACTGTAAGGCCAAGCACAGAGGCTCCTGAGGATGTGGGTACCTGGGCCCACCTGTGTAGGATGGGTGTGGGTCTCTGAGCTCTGTGATTTGAACTTCCTCTTTGCTGTCCCTGCCAGCCCTGCATGTCTGCGTATTTTTAAGCCGCCTAAATGGAGTCCTGCCAGAGTTATTTGGTTGCCAGGGTAACTTGCCCAAGCTTGCACCATTCCAGCTCTTAGATCCAGACATACTTAATTCTGCCCATCACAACAGCAATGACCGTGGGAAGGTTGTCCTTCGGCAATCCTGTTTTTTGAATGACTTCAGGGTTTGGAGTTGGTCACTGGGCAGGTCTGGGACACAGTCCCCATCTTGATCCGTGTACACTTCTGTCTGTGTAGCGTTAGGCCTCAAATCTGCCCCCTATGGGTGAAAGAGAAACACTCTAGGTCCAGGAGAGAGGAGGGTCCAAGGCTGACCCAGCCAGGATCTGCCCATCCTGTGGGATCCTGTGGCTCTCCCGAGGTAGAGGTAGCAGTAGGGGCTTGGTGTAGCACATCTTTCTGAAGATACAACCAGTGCCCGGTTCTGGGAGGGAGGCCTGAGGTCTGTCTTCCTCTCACGCTGCCCTTGGATCCTGGAGAAGAGGTTGGTTGGTCCCGCCTTGGCTGCTCTCGTGTGTGTGGTTGGGGCTCAGGCTAATGGGGGAGAAGGTCACAGATTGGGATGGAATCGAGATCTCCCAGAGCCTCTGTGTGGGTCTGGTGTGGTGAGGGTGGGCTCTCAGGAGCCTGTGGATTCTAGAGCAGGGGAGACTGGGGTGCCCACAGGGCTGTGGGTAGTGATTTTGTGCCCTTTCTCCGGCTGCCTCTTCTGTGAGCTTCCTTGACTCCAGTCATGTGCGGCTCAGTATCAAAGAGGAGCCCCGGGAACCAAACATTGTGTAGGTGCCCGCTGGCTTCTGTGCAGTGTGAGATAGGCTGAGTCTTACAGTGACCGATTGACAAAGACATAATGGGGTCAGACTTCATAGTCTTCAGGAGGGGCTGAGTAAGCCCCGGAGGCCCCCCTGAGGCTGAGACGATAGGACCCGAGGTCCGGCTATGTTCATGTGCATAGCTGACCAGCAGGCCAGCTGAGTCCAAGGGATTTGGGGTTATGCCTGGCTCCTGGGCTTCTGCGGGCCGTGTCCTTGGCTACAAACTAGAAAGTCGGGGATGTTTATGAGGAGCTTCAGGAATGTCACATGGGGAGCTGCTTACGGTGTCCTGTCTCGTTGCCCAGTGCCCCGATTTCCCGAGGAGAGCAAGGGGCTGGCCAGCCAGTGTACTGTGAAGGGAAATGAGGTGTGGGCTGAGTGCTCTGTGGCCACTGCAGGTGGTTGGGCAGTGGTAGAGTCCTGTGCCAACACACCGGAAGCACCCGATTGTCATGGGTCCATCTACTCTTAATAACAACAGGACTAATTTTGCTGGAAGGACGGATGAGGTGGCAGCTGGTGCCCCTAAGGCCTGTGGGCCTGGAGATTGGGATCTTTACACCACCCTTCCCAAGGCTCTTCAGCCTCAGGTGTAAGAGGACCAAAGATGTGGGGTCTACTGGGGGTCCCAGAGGAGCTTTCTGGCAATTGCTTGTTTCCAGTCACTTATATCAGGGGTCTTGATTGAGGCTGTCATTGTTGTTTGGCACATCAAGTGGAGAGCTTGGCTCTCTGTGGCTTTTGGGCCATTGAAAAGAGTAGAGCCAGCCGGTGGGGGGCTCATGCCTTTGGTCTCAGTAGAGGCAGAGGCAGGCGGGTCTCTGAATTTGAGGCCAGCCTGGGCTAGCTACAGAGTGAGTTCCAGGACAGCCAGGGATATACAGAGAAACCCTGTCTCAAACACCCCCCCACCACACACACACACACACACACACACACACACACACAGAAAACAAAAAGAGTAGACCCACCCACTGTGTGAATGCTCCCCCTCCTCCAGGGTCAAAGGGAGCGGCTTCAGGCCCGCTAGTCAGCCGCACTCTGGTAAGGCTTGTTCCAGCCTCCGGGTAGAGACGTTGTTGGTCCCACTCACTGTATAGGTTGAAGCCTCACAGCCAGGCTCACCTGGTCGAGCCTAGAGGGGCTGCCGCTGCACGGTGTAGGTAGGGCCTTTGGATGCTTTGCCAGCTGATGTGATGAGCTGTCCTTGGCAGCTTCTGTGCTGTGGTATCTTGGCAGGATAGGCTCTGACCAAGCAGAGACAGACTAAAGCTGGGCATGCCCCCTCTCCCTGTAGGTGCGTTGGCCCCAGGCCCAGGGGAGCCGTTGGCCTGTTCAGTACAGCTGTCTTCCCAGTGCACAGTGATAGGCAGTAGGCATCCCTGGAAGGAGGCCTGGCTTCTCCCCCTGGTCAGGAGTTTCCTGTGTCCACCAGGGAGCCCTGTTCCTTCTCCCGACTTAGCTTTCCACCCCAGGGTCCCATGGGCGTGGTGTCCCATCAGAGCTGCCTCAAGGTTGTTGATCCACCAAGTCGCATGCTCGGTGGGGCTTTGTGATTGGCATCCGGCCACTTTCTCAGCTTCCTCGAGACCTTTCAGGACACAGGGGCCGTTTGGAGTGCACCGAGTTCCACTGATGCCCCCTGAGGGCACCATTCCCCTCTTGATCTTCACTGATGGCATTGAAATCCCACACGGAAGGTGCTTGGAGTTGCTTGCCAAGCATCTCTGAAACTCAGTTCCTTTGCTACCTGGGGGGTGGGAGGGGTGTGGCATCCCCATCATCCAGATGTGCAGCAGAGCAGGGCCATGTCTATCTCCTGGCACCACGGAGTCATATGAGGTGATATGTTGATCATCCTTCCTGCCCTGTGGTTTTGGTCTAGGTGGTCATGCCACCACTTTTCCATCCAGCCATCTTTTTTGTTCTGTTCTGTATGGTTTTGTTTGACTAGGCTGGCGTGGTACTTGAGGCGATCCTCCTGCCTCAGCCTCCTTATACCTGACGTCCTCATGGCCATGAGACTAGTTCTGACTCTTTTACAGATAGGAAAATTGGAACCAGAAACTTCCCAGGCTTGGGGATTAGGGAGATGGCTCAGTGGGTAAAGGGCTTGCCGTGTAAGCATGAGAACCAGAGTTCAAATCCCCAGCACCCACATAAATGCCGTGTGGCCATGGTGGCACAGTGCTCCAGAGGGAGAGACAGACCCCCCTGGAGCAAGCCGGCTGACTGGCTAGACCAGCTGAATCCACAAACTCTGGGTTCAAAAGAGAGACTCTGTTTCCATATGTAAGCTTCGGAGAGTGAGCAGGGAAGACATCTAACATGAACCTGCAGCCTCTATGTGCCCATACTCATGTACACCCGCACACATGTGTGCCCACATACATGCCTGGAAAAAACAAGTTAGTGGACTGATCTTCTTCCCTTCGTGTGGCTCTTCAGATGTGTTCCTTGACCACAAGGCAAGAGGGCAGGCCTTGGTGTGTCCCCTTTTGGTACCTGCTCTAGGCTGAGAAGCCTTGGGTGCTTGTGCCTGGAGTTTGGGACTCAGGAGCCGAGGCAGCAGCTGGCTAAGCGAGTGAAGTACATGGAGTGTTCGGTGGTGGAGAGGTGCCAGGCAGAGAGTTGGTTTTTAAGAGTTTCAAAGTGGGTGGTTGTTCACGAGAGAAACTTGGGAAAAGTTAAAAAAAAAAAAAAAAAAAAAAGCGCAACTCACACAGCCCAGACTCATTGGAAAGAGTCCCTCAGGATTGTTATTTGCCTCTAGTGCAGGGGTGTGTCAGCTTCTGGTGACTGGTGTGTGGTCAGCGTGGACACGGAAGGCTGGCTGAGCCAGCACCTCCTAGCACAGCCCCACCTTTCTGCTGAGCCCCAGAGGGGCGTGGTGGAGAGCTGGACACAGCCACTTTTTGGGAGGGTGGGGATGGACACTGGTCTCATTTTATTTCCTTCAGAGCAGATGCCAGCGAGCACCCTGCCACGGAGCCCCAGCCTGGCTTCTGTACCTGATCTCAGCCTCCACCAGACACTCGTGCACGCTTTGATGTCCACTGACGGGTGTTGGTGGTGGCAGGGACAATTTTCTAATTGCATGCTTCGTTGTTGGTATTCTCCTAGGAGAAGGTGACCTGTTCCCAGGTTAGTAAGCCTCCCACCACTGTGGCGGAATACCTGACGAGCTCAGGGAGCGAGGGCTTATTTTGGCCACTTAGGTACGAAGCAGGGGGCACATCATGGCGGTGGGATTGTGCGGTAGAGGAGGCTGTGTGTATCATGGCACTAGGAAGCAGAGTCACGGGGGAGAGGTTCAGGACAGGACACATCTCCCAAGGACATACCCCCAGTGCTGTGCTTCCAACTAGACGCCCCTCTTTCCAGAAGATTCTACAACCTCCTGGTAGTGACAGCAAACCTGTCAATGGACTCATCCATTGATTATGACAGAACCCTTACAGTCCAGTTGCGTTCGTAGTGACTGGAGCTTACAGTGGGAGGCCAAGCCTTCAACACGTGATCCTTTAGAGGGGGTTGACTTTATGTGCACACCGTAAATGGAATCCCTCTCCCTCTTCCTTCCCCTTCCTCCCTCCCCCATTTCTTTCTTCCTCAGTGTGGACTCTTATGAATAAAGATTTTATTTTCCCCAGTGAGACTGTAATTCCTGTCCCTCGTTATCAATATCATGTCCCTCGGGTGGGGACAAATGGCTGGCCACGCACCAGGGAGAAGGAGGAACTTAAGGTCCAGGTGTGTGTACTCAGAGACTGTTATGGGGCCTGGGTGCTGGGGCGCTTGCTCTTGTCCTGGCCGTACCGTTCACTTGCCCCCGAGACCTTGGACAAGTTGGTGGCTACCTTTGGCAGGGGTCAGCTGCCAATCAGGCCCTTTGTTTTGTGCTCCCAGGCTCTGAGGGCCCCCCTCTTAGGGCCTTGTGACATTCTCCCTGCTGGGACTAGGAGGTGGTTGTTACTTGTCACTTGAGTGGTGACACAGAGGGCGGATCCCTCTTACCCTGCCCCTCCTGCTAGGCCCTCCTGGAGGACCAAGGCCTATTTGCTGTCCATAGTAACCAAATATTGACCTCACCCTGGCACCGGTTCTTGTCTAGCCTTTGAGTCTGTTCTGGTTCATATCTCCCTTAAAGAAGCACAGCATTGTGGGCAGGTGCTGTGGTATACTTGCAGGGTGAACCACACCCACCTGCACCCACCCACGGATGGCCACCTGTGCTGGAAGGTTTTTGGAAGCTGTCAGCTCCTTTGTTGATGGAAGACTGTCCTGGGATGCAGAGAAGGGCCCAGAAACACACAGCAAGATGGTGTCAGGGCCAAGCCTTGAGCACAGGCCCCCAGCACAGGGACTCTGTCCTGTGACTGCAAGTACTTGGGTGCCCCCTTATAATGGAACCCCAGGGGCATCCTCACCTTGCTGAGAGCCTGAGGTGAAGGATGTTTGATCCTAGGAAAGGCTGGAATCCCGAGACAAGGAGCTTTGAGTCTGGGGTGGTGTTAGGCAGAGTAGGTGGTCCCTTCTGCTGATGGGGGTCTTCACTAGGTAACAGGTCACGCCTGGCTCCCACTCTGCTCCTGTGCAGGCCTCATGGGGTGAGAGAAGCTTGCAACACAGAAAAGTGAGGGGGGGCGCCTGTACTCTCTGCCACAGATGCCCGGATTTGGTTGTGGACACAGCCTGGGGAGCCTGACACGAGGCACGTTCATTCCCTGGTCAGAAAAATTCCACGCCGGGCTAGGCCAGCAGCAGGGTAAGGCTGCCACCTTTGGGGCAGGCAGGGGATGGTGGCCCCTTAGATGCTGTGGCTGTGGCTGGAGGTGGCCCGCTCTGCGGGAGCTCATGTGCCAAGATGAACCGTCCTCTCTGGTAACGGAAGTGATGGTTGAGGGGCAAGAGCAAGTGCTTCTGAGAGTGAGGTTTAGGCGTCTGGGGCCCGAGCTGCTGGGAAGCAGTGAGCAGATCCTAGGAGGTGGTTTGGTAACTGTCCTGCAGGAGTAGATGTTGGGGTGCCGTCTGTAGCAGACCTGGTGCGTTTGTGTCGTCTGAAGAACCTGCCCTGACCCTCTGGTCAGCCACACTCATCCAGAGTGCCAAACTAGAAGAGGCCAGAACTGTGGTCCCACTGCCCCACAAGCCTGGCCAGCCTCTAGGAGAGGATGGGCTGAGGGGCACAGTCCAGGGAAGCTGGTCCTCGGAGGACCCTGACCCCTTATACTAGGACCTCGCCTTGTCTGTAGGGACGCAGCCCGGCCTGCCCCTTCCTGCCCATTCCCATAGGGCTGGTATATAGCCTGGGGCATCAGTGAAGGTCACCCTTCCAATGTCCAGATTTACATTGCTCCTCTCCTCTGTGAAGGGCCCTCTTTATCTGTGGAGGCCATGCTGAGGTCAGTACCACATGGGGAATAAATGGTCCATTTGGGATTCAAACTCATAGCTTGAGCTGGTGGAGACTTGGAGGAACTGGGAGAAGATTATAACCCCTTCCTGAAGGACCGTAGCCCCACATATTCCAGTCTGTCCCCCACCCCTCCAGCAGCCCCACGTGGGGAGACCAGCCTCTTGTTTACAGATGATGACCCCGAGGGATTCTGAAATGACTAGTCACTGGCACAAGGTCATTTACCTATGAGGCAGGACAAGCTTTTCAGTGACTAGAGTGTATCAGAAGCCATTCAGGAAGTTGAGGGTTTTCCAGGCCATGCTCAAAGCCAGAAGGTGACCTTTGAGGCCTGGGAACTTGTGACTCTCTCTCCTTGTTATGGGGAGAACCTTGGGTCCAAAGGTTCCAGCTACGTTTCTGGGTGAAGGAGGCCTCTGACCAAAGGGCCACCGAGTGAGCTGGTTGGCCTTTTGCATCTCAGCGCCAGCACCTGCAGTGGCTGCCACCCTTCCCCGAATGGGCCTTATACAGGCGCTACCCCGTGTCCCGGGGAGGTTGGGGAGCCTGGTGCAGGTCCCCACAGTGCTGAGAGGCATTGGAGACATGTCCCCATCCAGCACACATAGGCATGCAGACTCACCCGACTGGTGTGGTGCCACCCTTTTTCTGGGGCCTAGCTCCTCCTGTCCCTGCATCTGCAGCACTGTTCAGACCCCCACAGTGACCTGGTGGATGTTCGGGTGAGTTGAGGTTAGCCCTGCATAGCCTCCCCACAGAGGAGCATTATGCTAGGGAACTCAGAGGCCTCTCAGTCCCCACAGCATCTTTCAGGGCGGACGTTTTATCTCGGTTGTAAGTGAAGCTGGGGCTCAGAGAGTGTGCGAGAGTAACTTAAAGACACACAGCCTTGACTCTGAGTTTATGTGTCGCTTTCCCCATGGCTGCCTCCACTAGCCACAACTTTGGAGGCCCAAAGAATCCTAAGTTCACTGACTCTCTTGAGGTCAGAAGTGCTGAACAGGTCAGCCAGGGTGATTTGAGGGAGAGCCCCCTTTCCCACCTTTCCTGGCCTCCAGAAGTTTCAGTTCTGTGACTGCAGCTGGGACACTGGAATGGCCCTGCTCTTCAGCATTCATGCCAGAGTGTTAGATTCCCTGAATACCCCAGTGTGGTGGTATTTTACTTGTATTGAAATGTGATTTTAATTGTATGTTAATAAATAAAGTTGCTTGGAGGTCAGAGCTATTAGAGCCATAGCAAAAGCATGACGGTGGTGGCGCACGCCTTTAATCCCAGCACTTGGTAGACAGAGCTAGGTAGATCTCTGTGTGTTCAAGGATACAGCCAACATTGGAGACACACGCCTTTAATCTCGATACCATAGAGGACCTGGAGGGCTGTACATACAGGCAGTGACGAGGCAGTCATGTGTTTGGGTTTACAACCAATGAAAAGGCAGAACAGCTAGACTATATAAAGACTTTAACACAGGAAGTAGGCCCTTTTCGGAGAGCTCTCTTGGCTGAAGCAGGAAGGGTAAGGCTCTTAGCTCTGACCTCTTGTCTTTCTTCTCTGAATCGGCTCTGTGTTTCTTATTTAATAAAACGGTTGGTTACATCTACATTTGGCGCCCAACGTGACAAGAATCCATTAAAAACCGCTTAACTTGGTTCTATGTTTCTTATTTAATAAGACGATTGGTTACATCTACACCCCAGGCTCATGTCCCCACTGCCACCTCACTCTCAGCTGAGTCTCCTTGCCACGGGAGGGGCATTCCCATATTCTCAGGACTAGGATGTGAGCCTCTTTGTGGGGGATGCTGTTCTGCTGACTTCTGTCCACCACCCAGGCTGAGGACCTTATACAGAGCAAGGCCCTTGTGTTGTCACTGGGGGAAACTGAGGCATGAGGGTGAGTGGAGGATAGTGCTGGAGCCCTTGGCCTCGGCCACACTGTTCTTCCTCCCTCGTGGTGTGTGTGTGTGTGTGTGTGTGTGTGTGTGTGTGTGTGTGTGTGTGTGTTGTATATGCTTGCTAGTGTGAGTGTGCACATGTATGTGTCTTTCTTGATTGATCACTCTCCATCTTTAGTTTTTTGAGGCAGGGTCTCTCCCTCAACTTGAGGCTTATAGATTCAGCTCCCCTGGGCTGGCCAGGGAGTTTCAGGGATTGGTCTGTATTCCCCTTGGGCCTCCTCCACACCCCTGCTGGGTCACAAGGCATGCACTACTGGACTCTTTTCATGGGTTCTGGGGATCTGAACTGAGGTCCTCCTGCTTGTCCAGCAGCCAGCCACTTCACCCACTGAGCCTTCTCCTCAGCCCCCACACTGCTCCTTCTGACCCAACTCTGCTGCACGTTGGCCTCTACTCAACACCTGTTTACTGCCCCCCCCCCCCCCCCCCCCCCCCCCCCCCCCCGCCAGTGGCTGGAGAATGCCCCACCCACCCAGGAAACTTGGCCAGGGCGGCTCTTTCAGGCTGGGCTTGTCCCTAATCTTTTCCACCACCGTGCTCTTGGTTAGACACTGTTTTATGGTGCTTGTGTCTGTCCTCCCTGGGCAGATCTTCACTGTCCTGCTTAATTAATTACAGGGATGCCGTCTCCAGGGAGACTGAGTTCCAGCCCCGCCATGGCCTCTGGATGGTCTTGGCCTTGTGCCCTCATCTCTTGGAGCGGGCGGGTGGGGGATTGGGAAGAGGAAGGGGGCTTGTTCAAGCTCACAAAGCAGGTGGAGCCGAGAGCCGCCATAGCAGATGGCTTCCCTACCGTCAGGAGGACTTCCTACCCCAGGCCCGTTCTCACATACAGACCTGCTTTCCCCGCCCCTGCAGGCTCCCTCCAGCATCAGAGGTACCCTTGTTAGGGACCTCTTCAGGGCTCTCTGGAGGCATGGGTCCCGAGAGTGTGATGCAAGGGCACCAGGAGTTTCCGGTGTCGTTTTTTTGGAGGCCTATTGGGTGCCAAGACTCTTTACCTTTAAAAACATTATCAACAAATACATGAAGTAGTAGCTTGGAGAACAAGATGGGCCTTTACCCCCAAGGCAGCCCTAGCCCGTTACATCGTCAGCAGCAAGGCATGCTAGCCTCAGACCTTCTGTTTTTAGGAAGCAGGCTCCACAGGCAGAGTGGAGGGCGGCCTGTGTGTCTTCTGCCCCATCCTCTGTCTCTCCTTCCACCCTCTCCTCTTCCCCCAAAGAACCACTGTCTGACACTCTTCTTCTTGTCGACGGTTTTTCAGTCTTCCTGTCTGGCAGCTTGTCTGTAAACAGTATATTGCCGTGCTCCGCAGGGTTCCTTCCGGGACCGGCTCCCCACCACCATCTTGTTCCTGAGATGTCTCCTTGTTAGATGTGCGACTCAAATGCTTCTATTTGTATCATTGTTTGACCACTATTTGCCTGGCCCCCTGGGGAGGCCATGCTGGCAGATGTCCTGTACCTCCTGTGTCTTTGTCCGCCTGTGTCTCAGTTTCTGGAAGGGCCGAGCCTCTCAGCCACAGAAAGTCAGCCAGGTACCCTGTCCTGCTGGGCAGCCAGCAGCCCTCCTGCCACCCCCTGTAGGTCATGGCTGGCATCGTCCTTTCCACCTCTGTCAGTGATTGACAGGCAACCTCCCTAGCACGGGCTGACTCCTCCACGGATGGGTAGCTGGGCGTCTTCTCACCTTGTTGGCCTCTCGATTTTTTCTTTGGTGACTCTGTTCTGTTTTTGTGGTGTCAAGGGACTCTGTGAATATTGGTCACTCTGAAGTGGGTGCTGTACCTAGTGTTAGCCATGTGGTCTCTTGGCTCTGACTTTGGTGAAGTATGTTTTTAATTTTCATACAGTTGGGCAGTCTGTGACTTTTTGTTGTTTTCTTCATTCAGAAATACTTTTCCTCTCTGAAAGTGTGTAAAGAGGCTCAGAGAAGAAACCCCGAGGTGCAGCTGGCTGAACCAGCGTGGGGGAGGAGGGGGCAGCCAGAACCTTGCGCCCTGAGACAGCAGCAGTGGTGGGGATCAAATGCCCTGCAGCAAGATAAAGGGAGGCTCCAGGCTGATCCTGACGGACAGGACTTCACTGAGGCAGCCAGAACAAGAACATGCCCAGTTGGGCGGTAAGACTTGGAGGCGGGACCCTGGGGTCCCCTGAAGGGCCCTGAGTGGACTGCGCTGCAGGAGAAAGTAGCAAAGCTGTGTGGAGGACAGACTGGACTCCCGAACATCTTGCACCCCTCAGGGGGGTGTTACATGGTGCTCTGTGGAGAGAAGGACCAAGGTTAGTTTAATCCAGTGTAGGGCACCCAGAGCCTGGGACCCCATGAGATAATTTTGCTGTGAGACAGGAGGAGAGGAAAGGAAAGAGGAGTGCCTTTGGGAACCCCTTCTCCCACCCTGGTGGATGGCCCAGAAGAGCTTGGGACACAGTGGGTGCTCACCGAATCTTGGGGGTGTGGGTGGGAAAAATGCTTCTCTTCTCAGTGCCCCTCGGGACCAGAACTTTGTAGCAGCCGTGGTGGCCTGTACCATCCTGCGCACTCAGTGGCAGACTGTGGGCAGTTAGGGGAAGGTGCCCTGGCCTCCCGACCTGCCTGGTGGGTACTTCCTGTTACACCTCTCCCAGACTTCTTGCCTTATCCATAAATAATGCTCTCAGGGCTGCAGTGGTAGCCGGGAAGCAATGGGGACTGACAGGCTTCGATGCCCACGGGCACGGGCACAGGTGCTCCCGTACCCGGCAGGTCTCACCTCCCTGCCTTAGCTCAGGCTGTGTTGTCAGTACACACCGGCCTCCTGCACACTGCACCTTTTGTCTGGCTGTCAGGGTCCTGCTCAGCTCAGGGCTCACTTCCTCCAGGAAGGCGTCTCTGGCTTCCCAGGAGGCACGCTCCGCTTTGCCTTTTCTCAGGGATGCATTGCTTTCCTGGTTCCCTGGGTGTCTGGCTCTGCACTCTCCGACAGTCAGTCTGCCCTGGAAGACAGGGTTTTTTCTGCCACCGCCCTGGAAGGTTGCTGAGGGACTGAGGGGCCAGAATGAACCCATCTGGCATTGAGGAAGGGAGGCGCCTTCCTATGCAATCTTGATGGCTGTACCCTCTCAGACTTGCTAGGAATCTTCTGCATTCCAAAGACTTCTACCCCACAGAGGCTGTTCAGCATTTGCTTGCTCTCCCCTAGTGATGGGGAGCTCGTTCCCTCTCTAGTAGCCTGAGTTGTTGTGGAACTTGGTAGTTCTTCTAAGTGGGCTTGTATAAGCAGAGCAGCCTGGGGCTGGCGAGGGAGATGTGCAGGGGCTCTGGCAGCAGAAGAGCAGGGCACTCAGGAGCAGGTAGCTTCCCAGACCTCTCTGACCTGGCATGTGGGCATCAGCTACCCGGAATGCCAGCCCAGGACCATCTGCTGTTGAGTAGGACAAGTACCGGAGGAAGTGTGGTCAGGGTGGCCTTTGCTGCCATATGGAGCCCAGGATGAGGAAGGCTGCCCAGGGAAGAGGAGGTTGCAGCTATACCCTGGTGCTTGCAGGAAGATCTAGCTACCTGTTCCCAGGCCCTATGGCCACCTCTCTACCTCCCTGAGCCCCAGTTCCTTTACCTGTAAGCTGGGCGTGTGTAACAATGAGAAGTGGGGACTGGTGTCTACGAGGCACACAGCTGGCACTCCATAAGCCCATGTGGTCATTGTTGGTGCTTGCTTGAAAGGTCACATCTGATGGTGACCCTGGTGCTTGGAGCTTCTGTAGCGGGGTCCCCAAGAGGGAGGAGGGTCTGGGGCCTGTCCTCATTGGCCCTGTCCTGCCTGCATGACTGGTTATTTCTGTGCTTGGTGGCTGTACTCTGTAAAGGGGACGGCGCCTCCCTATGCAGTGTAAGGTCTGAGGGAACCTGTGACATGCTAGGAAGGAAGCATCCGGTAAAGGAAGTGGGAAACCCAGGCAGGAGCTGTGGTCGCTTTGTGGTAACAGGGTAGGGATGTTCATCCCCTAGACCTGCCCTGGTTACTTTTCTTTTCTTTTTTTTTTTTTTTTTTGGTTTTTCGAGACAGGGTTTCTCTGTGTAGCTTTGTGCCGTTCCTGGATCTCGCTCTGTAGACCAGGCTGGCCTCGAACTCACAGGGATCCGCCTGGCTCTGCCTCCCGAGTGCTGGGATTAAAGGCGTGCGCCACCACCGCCTGGCTGCCCTGGTTACTTTTCATGACCCCCTCTGGCTGTGTGTTGTGGGGGGTTTGTCCCAGTGCAAAGATGTATCAGGTTTTTTCAGGCTTTCCGCGCTGCACACTTGTTACCTGCCAGATTTAGGTGGAGACTGTGTCTTCCCCTACGCAGGCAAGTCCAGGGCTGGGAGGGAGAAAGGAAGGGTGAATGAACCTGCTCCAGAGAGGCCTCCTTCCCACTTTCTCTTCAGCTGCATCAGGCCCTGCTGGCTTTCTGCCCACCTCCTCAGGCCCTCATAGCCCTGAGCTCCCTCCCACTTCACCTGACCCTCCCGAGGAGGCTTTCTGCATGGGAGGCATGCACGCTTCCCTCCCGCCCCCCCCCCCTCTCTGAGTGGATGCTCCCTCCCTTCCCCTCAGAGCCCTCGGTGCATGGGCTGACTGACTTCACTGCCCTTTAACTGGCTTCTTCTATCTCTTGCTTCTCTCCTTCCCTCCCCAGGCTCCCTGGGGTAGATAACCCTAGCGAACCCCCGGGACCCCATTCCTTCCCTTGAGGACTCCTTTGGAGACTCAGCTGAGTAGACAGTAGCGGGAAGCCTTTGCTGCCCCGTGAAGTCGCTGCCGTGGGTCCTCCTTCCTTAGGTGCCAGCTGCTGGGTCCTCTGAAGGCCACTGCTCCTGAGAAGCCCTCTGCAGCTGCTGCCGCCGCCTCTGCCAGCGGGAGCCCATGGCCTCAGAGCCAGGAGGAGAAGGCTGCAGAGGAGGTGCAGTAGCACCCTCTGGCCAGGAAGGGAGACCCTGTGGACCACGTGACCTAGCCTGTCCTCATGGTCTTTGTGGCCTGAAGGTCATCCACAGGACAAGCCCAGGGCTCTTCAGACCGGGCCAGAACAGTGCCCATCGGGAGGTCTTCCCACAGGCTCCCTAGGGAGCAGAGGATGCCAGAGGAGGGAGAAGCAGGGGCTGGTGTCTGCTTCCAGGAATCGAGCTGTCCAGGAGCTGGACCATGACCCTCCCAGAACTGGACTGATGGGTGCCAAGAGGATTGGGTGGGTCCCAGAGCACACCTTAGCCAGCTCATCACAGGCCTCTCCTGTGATCACTTCCTTCATTCTGCCTACAAGCAGCTTAGCTGGGAAGTGGTGTTTCTCTCCCTTGTGACCGGGCCTTCATTACTGCAGGCCTTGGGATTAATTTAATTACCTGCTCATCTCCTGGAGCCTGGGAGGCACCTGATGAGCTCACGAGTGTGTTTTAGGGCCAGTGAGAAACAGGAGCCTCTTCTCAGGGACCTGGTGTCCAGCCCTCCAGCCCCAGCCTGGAAGGGCCCCCTTTCCTCCTTCCTCTCTGCCCCGACCCACGAGGGACCCAGCCTGGCATGTAGGGAATCTCATTTGGGGAACTGGGTGGGGAACAGGGTCACAGGGAACTCAAAGTTGAGTGACTGGTGTGTGTGTGGGGTGGGGCTAAGAGTCGGGAAGGCACTATAATTTAATCTACTCTTCTAATTTAAAAGGAAGATCTCTTTTTGCTCTAGAATTATTTGAAAATTGACCGGAAATAGCATAAGTTAAAAAAAAAAAAAGAATCTCATGTTCCTCATGTCAGCCACACCACTGACTGAAAGGGTATAAATGCTGAATACTAGAGGCTTCTTGCCTGTCCATCAGGAATCCACAGAGGGAGATGGATGGGCAACATGCTTACTTTCTGAATGGTTCTGTGGCTGGAAAGGATGATGCACCAGTTAACACCTTCACTTGGTGCTGTTTGCTGGAACTTCCTCTGGGTTGCGGACCGTGCCTAGGAGCCGTGTGTGTGTGTGTGTGTGTGTGTGTGTGTGTGTGTGTATGTGTGTGTGTGTGTGTGTGTGAGAGAGAGAGAGAGAGAGAGAGAGAGAGAGATTGCGTGTGTGTGTTTGCAGCCCTGCCAGGGAATTTGATGTAGCAGGGAATTCAGAAGAGAGGTATGTAGGAATGCTCTGTGCCTCTCTGTAAGCAAGCTCTTCTCCAAAGCTTTGCCCAGGGTGGTCCCAACGGCTGATTTTTTTTTTTTTTTTTTTTTTTTTTTTTTTAAACTCAGAGTTTCTTGTAGTCTAGGCTGGCTTCAAGCTCTCTATGTATTCAAGAATGACCTTGCTCTTTTGATTTCCCACCATCAGTTAGGATGACAGGCGTGTGTCACCACACATGGTCTGTGTGGTGAGTATGGTACTGGGGATCGAACCTAGGGCCTCATGCATGGTAGGCAAGAACTCTACCAAGTGAGTCACATCCCCAGCCTTCCTGGGGGTCTTTGGAATGTACCTGACTGACAGCTGCACAGCTGGTGTCCCAGAAAGACTGCTCCTTGACAGGATGTAGGACACAAAGATCCGGGAGTTGCATTTGTACCCCGTTTGCCTTTCCACTCTTAGACCCAACATTCCTTGACGGTGGAGCCTTTTTCCCTTAAGCCCGTGTGTGGCGTCAATGCAGGTGTTGCTCTTGGGCACTGAGTGACTGGTGAGAACACTGAGGCATCTTCAGCTGGAGCCTCTGTGGCTGGCCAGGGTCCTCATGGGGCTTTAAAGTCAGGGCGGGAGTGGAGAGACTGGTGTAGTCCGTGTCTTGGGTTATTTGCATCACATCTTCTGTGTGTGAGGGACCTATGCCTCAACTTCTTAGAAACTCAGAGCTCTAGCTTTTGTGTGGCGCTGTGTAACGAGGCTGGGTCCCACGGCAGCATTACCCCCTTGGAGCCACCCTGTGCCCGGTACTGTTGCCATTCCTGAGGATGGGCTGGCCAGGCCTTAGCAGAGAGCTGCCCTCCTTTCCTCCTCTATAAAGGGCTCTGCATTCCTAAGAGGTGACTATTGGGAATGAGGAGGAGGGAAGCTCTTGATGTTTTTGTTCCCCAGCCCTGAGTGGGCTGGGCTTTGCTCCCTGCACCCCTGTTCCCACATCTTTCCCTATCCTGGACTGTACCAGATGCTCTGCTGGGCCCTGTGGACCCAGGCTGAGTGGGTAGGGGCTCCTGAGGGTTCTTTAGGCCCCGCTGGGGAACAAAGTGTCCCCTCAGCAGGCATGTGAGGGTTCACCTGTGTGGGCTTAGGCATCCTGGGGACTTAAGTTCCTGATGGGCAGCAATTGGCTCCACATCTGTTTCTTATTAGAGCCCGTGGCTAGGGGTGGAGGAGAGGGTCAAGATACCAGTGTGAGACATGAGGACATCAGAGGTGGACTCATCATGCTGGCCTTGTGCTGGAGTGGACAGATGTCTCATTGTTCCCATGGTTGATGTGGTGTGCCTGTCCTGCCCTGTCCTGGCCACAGCAGATCCTAAGCTCCTTCTGTCCACCTAGGAATTATAGAAGCCCATGGAGTTTATTCCCCAGCTCCAAGTCCCCTGAGGTGGATTCAAAAGCCGGCTTTGGTCAGAGAGTCTGCTGCCCTGTGCCTTCCGAGGTTAAGGGTTAGAGTGTGAAGTACCTGGGGGATCCTGCATCTTTTGGGGATACAGGTGGTGACTCACTGAGCAGATGGACAGAGACCCAGCTGGCCACTTAGCCTTGTGGCCTTGAACAAGAGGTACAAAGTCTGTCTTGTGGGTGACTCTGTGGCTGTGAGGTGTCCCATCCCGTCAGCCTTACAGGGTGCTTGAGACAGACCCTGTGGCCCCAATTCCTGTTTGTCTATTTCCTTTCCTAATTCTGTTCCCTGACTCCATCAAGCCAGGTGCCCTCCGCTGCAGCCTAGGCTGGTGACCATTGGTTTGCCACTCTGCTCTCCTGGGGAAGCAGACCCGGGGCCGTGGGGTCATCAGAGATGGGAACAGCAGAATGGGGGTGGTGTGGGGTGCAGTGAGATTTGTACCTGTTTTTCTGATGGGATAAAAAAGCAGGGGCAGTGTGGTAAGGGATGTGTTATAAGTGGGGTTGTCTGGGTCCCATGATTGGTGATTGAGGAAGTCCTCACAACCTCACAAGTGTCCTCCTTGGGGGTGGGGTGGGGAAGGGGGGAGACAGAGAGAGAGAGAGAAAGAGAACAGGCCTATGGTAGTGGGCTTCTTTTTTCTATGTTTGTTTCGCTTGAAGCCCTGAGCCCTTAGCTTATTGGATAGTGCTGCTGCTCACATTCAGGGTGGGTTCCTGTTTATACATCAGTCATCTCTGGAAACATCCACATAGACAAGCCCTAGGCATCTCTCCCTCCCGTGAAGCTGACTGTCGAGATTTAGGATCACATTTGCCATGCTAATGTCCTCAGTTTCCCCACTACATAGTACAGAGGGGCCTCCTGGACTTTGGGCCCTGGGGTGGGCTGACTCTACTTGTAGATATTATGCCAACTACTTTTGAACCCGAAACTTCTTGGAGGCAGAAGGGATCACTCCCGGGACATGTAGGCCGGGGAACACATCATCATCTTTCTGGAAACCAGATTTCAGGGACCACATGGAGGGAGTGCCAGGGTAGGGTGGGGTCTGCCCATGGGGTGAGTCCGCTGGTGGCTAACACACCCTCTTCTTCCTCTCTGTCCTTCAGATCCCTCATCCACCTACATCAGGCCCCTGGAGACCAAGGTGAAGCTATTGGAGGGTGACAAGCTCCCCCCACAGGTAAGTGGATTATGGGGGTACTGGCTCCTGTGCCCCAACGGCCACTGTTTTGGAAGCTGTCCCATCTCCAGCTTCTCTGAGGCTCCCATAGCTTCCCCCACTACCCCTTCGGTCTCTCCAGCTATATCCCCAGAAAGCCTGGTCGCAGGCCTGATCCTCGCTCTGGTCCAGGCTCTAGGGTGGCCAGGGCTCGCCAGCCATGCTGACCGTTGCTTGCTGCCCCAGTGTGTGCAGGCGTCCCGTGGCTGGCACTGGGCCCACAGAGACGAGGGTCACACAACGAACGGGTGAAGAAAATGGTCCACTTTATCCCTCCGACAGACCCGTATGGAACCCCCGCCCCCTGCTAGCCAGTTCCTCACTAGGTCTACCTTCCTGCCTCCCAGACCCAGCCCTGCTCACATAGACAACTGGGGTTGTGGATCTGTGCAGGAGAACATTAGGATGGCGGGAGCGGGACTTGGTGACCATGGGAAGGTGTCTGATGAAAGGGTGTCGAGCCTCTTGTGGACTGTGACTGGACATGGAGGAGCCAAACATTTCTGCTGTTGGTGGGGACGGCAGAGGGCCTGGTGATGAGAGGTTATGGTATGCTCCGATCAGAGTCCTGGGCCCAGCTAGCTTGGCAATCCCTCCAGCCGATGCCACTCACCCCGGGCTTAATCTTAGCCTCTCCCTCCTCTCTTACTTAGACCTGCTGGTCCATAAGTGACTCTCCTTGGCTGAAACAGCCTTGGAAATAGCTCAGATGCCTGGCCCTGTTGCCATGCGACCTGCCGGGCTTGATGCCCACTGCCTTGCATAGGAAGACCATGACCCCCTCTGCCCACTGGTGGCTATTGGGAGGCTCATATCCCAGTAGTGAATTTAGTCCCACAGTGTAACCGCTGTAGGCCGCCCTGCCGGACTGGTCTCACCTGGTGGGGCAGATCTCCCTGGACCCCAGCGCTCTCTGGGAGCCCGCCCTGCATGTGGTTGGTAGTGGGGCTGTGGGGAGCAGTGGTGCCAGCTGTACTGCACCTGCTTAAGGTTCACGTCCAGCCTGGAGGGAAGGGAGTTGTTCCCTCCTGTGCTCGCTCCTGTGGTCAGGCCACTGCTTTGCTGAGGGAACCTGTGTTTTGCGGCAGCATTAGCCTCCATCTGGCCTTTGTTCCTGTGGAGAGGCAGGCGAGGAGCGCTTTTAAGTTCAGGATGCTGCTCCCGCTGTCTTTTCCACAGGAAGTGTGCTCCACAGTCTAATCAGAGGACAACTCATGCTCCTATTTCTGCAGAGGTTGGGGCTGTGCTTGAGCTTTTGTCTCTGGGAACCTGTACCCCAGGTCCAAGTGTTGGACCAGGCCATGGACTTGTACTACAGGTGAATGCTACCATGGAGTAGCAGCCCCTTCCTCCCTCCCTCTCTCCTTCCCTCCCACCCTCCCTCCCTCCCTCCCTCCCTCCCTCTCTCTCTCTCTCCTTCCCTCCCACCCTCCCTCCTTCCCTTCTTTCCTTCCTTCCTAGGGCAGCCATAGTCCCACAAGGTGGCCCTCCCCACCCACAGCTGTGTCCACTTCCCTAATGCCCCCTGTTCAGGAGGCTGAGCCTTGAGACCTGGGCAGTGGCCAGCCCTGCCCCATCTCTCCATAGGGATTCAATCTACATTCTGACCCTCCGGTGTGCACACCCTGAGGTGTGTCTGCACTTGCTCTGAGCCTTCTTGGCCCCGGGCTGTCATCTGTCTTTGGCAAATACTCTCCTGTCATGTTCCTTCCTGTGGATTCCTGTCCCTACCCTCATCTGACTGCCAGCTGCTTGAGGAATGGGTGGCCGAGCCTCAGTGGCCTCATCCGCACCTCTGACACCTGGCGTGATTGAGCTGGGTGCAGGAGCCAGGGCAGCCCCTAGCTGCTCCCCACCCAGTCTCCTAGGCCCAGAAGGGAGCTGATTCTCACCCAGGTGCCGGAAGGTTGACTTAACTAAGGACGGTTGATCGGAAAGGTAGCAGGAGCACTGTCTGTACAGGCCACCGTGCTGTGGCTCGGGAGGGGGGGCGGGGGGATGTTTGGGGATCTTGAGGAAGGAGGCAGCGATGGCAGGGCAGTTGCTGTCCTCACTCCTCAGCCTCTCGGCTCTGGTGAGTGGAATTTCATGATTCTGTCAGGAAATCATATCCAACAGAAACCCCCAGCTCCTCGCAAAGCAGAGAAATTGCCCACTGGCGAAAAGCAGGAACGAGGAATATTGTCAGCAATATTGTAAGGTGATGTGTCCTTGGGGTTTGAGTGGGCAGCCAGAGAGTCTCCACTGACTCCTACCCCCAACTTCTCCCTCTCCCCCTCCCCCACAGCCTCTATTTAACTCCGAAATAGCTTTAATTAAAAATGTGCCAGGGTGTTCACAGGCTAAATTACCGTAGTGCAGTTCATATTTTCTTTCTCGTGTTGGCTTTAAAATTTCATCAACACAGCTGCTTCCTCCGAGATGATTCATCCCAGGACTCCACGCACATTATTTTTCCTGCAGATTCTCTGTGCCCAGCCGGGACCCGGGGTGGGGGCGCTGTAATTGACGCTGGGGCCTCCAGTTAGCCCCCTGCTGGGCTGATAAATGAAGCTTCCAGCACCGCCCTGAAGCCAGCCTCACAAAAGAGCAAGCGACCCTGGTGTTCTCTCACTGAGGCCAGCGGGCCCACTGTGGCTGCAGCTGCGGCTGGGGCCGTGGAGGGAGGCTGTAGTGCAGCCCCGCGGCTGGGAATCACCCCTGACCTCCTCAATTCCGAAACCTCCACGCTCTCCCACACAGTGCCAGGTACCATGGTGATTTACGCCAGACACGGGTAGAGAAATTGAAGCCAGGATGGGGGAGTGCTTCCTGGGATGGAGGCCCCATTAATTTACTTGGACTGCTGAGTTCCACACACAAGAGCGGTGCTGGGGGAATGCACAGGCTACCAAACTTAGTCTCTGTCCAAGAGGCTGAAAGTTGAAGATCAGGGTGCTAATCTCAGGTTATCCTGAGACCCCCCCTGGCTTCTTGATGGCATATCTCCCTGTGTCTGTCCCTTCTACCTTTCTGTCTTGGACCTAATTTGTCTCTTTCACAAGGACACCAGTCACCTTGGATGAGGGCCCACCCTCATGAGCGTACTTGAACTTACTCACCTCCATGAAGGCCTCCATCTCCAAAGGGGTCTCATCCTAAGGCTAGGACGGGGGGTTAGGACTTACCCACATGAGTGGAGGGGCAGTTTGGCATACAGTGTGGCACTGGCCTCATGTGAACCGTCAGGAAGTGGGTTTGGGCACTGGGCGGATCTGAGTTCAAGCCATTTCTGTCCCCTTGTTAACCTGTGGCTTCAGGCCAAGCTCTTTGTCTTTCGTGCCTTAGTTTCCTCCCTGTAAGTCAGGAATGGTGGTGTCACCAAGCAGAGTGCCTGGTGTGGCCCCAGCAGCACTCCTGGGTGGGCAGCCCTTGTCTGTCTGTCTGTCTCTCATTATCCCAAATGCCCCGACTGCTGTCTTGGCTATAACCTCTCCCTGTCCCTTCATGAAGTGTTACTCTGGGTTTGGAACAGGCCTTTGGTTAGGAACCATCTACCACCATCCAGGTTCCTTTGTTGAAGCCTCCTTTTTTGTTTCTCACATTCCTGAGCAGGGTGGGGCTGCCCCCATCCGTGTGTCTGTCCCTCCAAAGTCATTGCTCTTACCGCCTCTTTTTTATTTACTTATTTTTGGTTTTTCAAGACAGGGTTTCTCTGTGTAGCCCTAGCTGTCCTGGAACTCGCTTTGTAGACCAGGCTGGTCTCGAACTCACAGAAATCCACCTGCATCTGCCTCTCAAGTGCTGGGGTTGAAGGCATGCACCACCACCACCGCCCGACTTCTCGCTGCCTTTTTATGGTGACAGTTCAGCTGGTTGGTGTCTGCCATGGTGCACTGACTTTTTACCCAGCTCAGGGGAACTTCTGTTCTGCCCCTGTGATGTCTGGGCTGGCACCTTGCCCCCCTGCCTGAGCAGTACCGTGCCATGGCTCTGGACCTGAGTGCTATTTGGCAAGGACCTGAGTCTTTCTGGCTGCTCCTTGCCAGGGACCCTCTTGTCCAGCCTCAGCAGAAGGGCAAGGCATCCAGGTGCCCGGGTGGGGGTCTATGCATCTTGCTCTCTGCTTCAGCAATGAAGGCTTACGGAACACCTACCAGGAGTCATGCTGAGCAGAGCCTGAAGATGGCTCACTGGCGCCACCTATCTGCCGGAGGACATTGGGCAGCTGCTGTGACCTCCCTTTGCCTCAGTTTGCTTATCTGTAAAACAAGGCCACTAATTTACCTGCCATACATGCCACTCAGAGAGTTAAAAGGCAGCTGTGGAAAGCACAGATGTGGGCCAGCTGGTAGTGAGGGCCATGTTGGGAGCCACTCTACTGACTACAGGGTATGTCTAGCAAGCAGAGGCCCAGGGAGTTGGTAAGTTGTTCGGACTTACCCATCTACGGTGGGCTTTTCATACTGTAAAGTCTGCATCCCTCCAGATGGCTCCCCCCTGGCCTATCTCTCTCTTATCTCAATGAATCAACAGAGGACCTGAAAGGGTGTGATAGTCCTGGTGTCGAGGGGGATCTGGCTGTCCAGTGAGTGAGCCACTCTGTCTGTCCCAGGCCTCATGGTCTGGGTGGTCCCGCTGCCAGGTTTGACAGTGGGATGTGAAGTATGAAACTGGCTGGGGGTTAGGGGAAGTGGCGCCAGCTGGGTCGCAGTGACTCTTCTACCTGATCTAGTGCTAAGGGGAAGAAGTCTCAGGGCCCCGAGCCAAAGCGGCTGTCCCTTTGTTCCTAATAGCCTGCAAATGAGTTCTCTGAAGATTAGAGAGAAAGAAAGCAGATCCGCTTGGCATGTCTGGGTGTCTCCCAGGCCTCTCAGAGTTGGCTGGGGCCTTGGGGGTGCCCCTAGCCCCTTCAGGAGGCTGTTTTCCCTAGAAAGGTATTTGAGCTTTGGGCTGGGGCCCTGTGTTCAGTCCACCCCTGTTGTCTCAAGCATTGAGTGGCTTTTCAGCATCCTCCATCCTGGCCCCGAGTGTGGTAAAAACTACCCGGCACAGCTGAGATCTCACGGCTTGAGCCGGTCCCTGTCCCAGGAAAGGGACCGGGCTGATGGCACAGGCTGGCAGGGTGATACTGTTTTCTTTCCTTCCAGCTGCCCCGCCCCTACGGCCGCCAGAGAAGCCGGCTCCAGGTAGAGCTGCTGGGGGAGAGGGGTGTGCAGTGGCTCTGAGGGGCAGGAGGGCTGCTCCACGCTGTGTGATGTGTCTGCTGTGCCTCCTCCTCCTCCCCCTCCTCCTCCTCCTCCTCCTCCTCCTTCTCCTCCTCCTCCTCCTCCTCTCCCGTCCTGGGAACTGCCCACCTCCAGAATGTGCTAGTCCTCCCTTTAGGTGCCTTTTGAGACCTGCCCCTTCTGAGCCGGCATTAATTCCTGCTTTGCAGTCTAACAGCGCGCGCGCGCGCGCCCTGCAGTGGTATTCCTTGGCCAGCCTTTCATACTGGCTTGTCATTGGATGTCCTGAGGCAGGAGCCTGTGTGTTGGTGGGAATATCATATCCTTCTTCCGACACCCCCCCACCCCTCACCACCCCAGTTCTGCAGCGAGACACTTCAGGTGCAGGGCTGTAAGAGGAGGCTACACCAGTAAGTGGTGGAGCGAAGGTCTGGCCGACACAGCTGTGGCTTCCAGGGGTCACAGGATCAAATCTCAGTCCCTGGGCATGGGGTTGGGACTGCACAGAATGCTCGGTCCTTTGGGCCTGTGTGGCAGCTGTGTGGGAGGCTCTCTGGAAGATGCCTTTCCCAAGCTTTCAGGCCTTCAGTGACTCTGCCTCCATCTCCTTCCCTCAGTTCTGAGCTGCCTGCCCCAGAATTCCTGTCCTGGAGGCCTTACACCACCCTGGTCCAAGCTCCAGTTCTGTAGACACACAGGCCTGGTGGCTTTTTGTTGACAGGACGGTCCTGCTCATTGTTGGATGTTTGGAAGCTTCCTTGGCTGGTACTCACCACAACAGCTGTGACAACCAAAGATATCTCAGACATCTCCAGGTGTCCCCAGGGGTAGAGTCATACCCCTTGAGAACCACTGATCAATAGCAGCATGCCTGCATGCTGGGCCCTGGGCCTGGGCCTGCCTGGCCATGCCAGCCAGGTCGTTACAAAGTGCCCAGGTTCTACATTGGCTGACGGTGCAATGGAGTACCGTGCATATCCCGCCCCCAAGCCCTCCTGCTCTGTCTGTGTGGTCTGAACGAACTGACTGGTACAATGCGTGGCCTGAAGTGCCCGCAGGCGCTGGCAGAGGCTAGTTGTCTTTGGAGACTGCTGCACTTGTCCCCTTCCTCTGCCCATGAGCTCCCGCTTTGGGAATTCCACCCGACACAAGTGACAATCTGGATCCTTGTGGGCTTTGCTCTGGATTAGGCCCACCGAGCCCAGGTTAGTCTGTGGCCCTGTCTGCCCCTGGTAGAAGAACAGCTTCCTAGAGGCCCTTGTTCTGCCTGCCCTGCAGTCCTCCCTCTGCAGTCCTCCCTCTGCAGTCCTCCCTGGGTTTCCAGCCTGGCCAGTGAGATGGTGAGCTGTTTGTTTTCCTGGGTGGAGTGACGCTTTCAGGTTGCTGAAGCTCCAAGTGTATTATTCAGACTAACCCAGACCACTAATTACGCTTTGGTGACCAATCCCACAGCCCTACCTCCTAAGGGCCAAAGACAACAGAGGAAGGTCATCAGACCTGGGAGGCAGGCCGGTGGGCGGGAATAGGGAAGGTAGAAAGTGGGGCCTGAGCTCCCTTGTGGACCCCCACCCACAGCCTGGAGGACCTGGTAAGTCTCACCCTGATCTCCTGCGCACATCCACGGCAGGGGCAGTGACAATGCCTGCAGCAGTGAGGTTCTCCCACCTCCAGGACAGAAGCGGGCTCTTTCCCAGCCGCAGTGAAAAGTGGCGCCTTCAAGGGAGCTCTGGGGGCTGAGCTACCCTGGGCTCTGGCCGTGCTTCCCCCTGTGGTGCCACAGGAACTCAACTTCTGGATGTGTTCAGTGTCGTGGAGGCTGCCAGGGAAGGAGGAGTCTGGAGGGGACCCCACCCCCCGTGAAAAGCCCAGCCCCCCACACCAGTTGCACCGCAAGTCCAGGCTGTAGGTCCTTGGTGGTCCCCGGAGTTCTTTTCCTGGTTGTTCCTGAGTCAGCGTGAGGCTCTCTGGGCCTTCAGGTCTGGGTGACCCCTGCAGGCAGGCCACTGGGTCGGCACACAGCATTCCACTTGTGAATGCATGAGCGCTGCCTGAAGATGGCACATTTCAGGGAATGAAATTCTGGAGTAGGGAGACACACGCCATGCTCCCTCTAGCATAGCCCGGGAAGGGGTCCCTGGCAGAGCCTCTGGCCGCTCACCTTCCCCAGCAAGGAATCTCGGGTGGTTGAGCCATGGGGTTGGCAGCCTCCTTTTCTCTACATCTGTCCTCCCGTTTCTGTTCAGTGACACCCTCCCACCCCCCTGCCCCAGGGTTTCTCCAGCATGGTTCCAGTGAGGCTCCTCCCCGCAAGGCTCTTATTCCTGGGGATCGGAAGGCAATGGAGTCTGGCGGTGTCAAGGCCCAGCTGGGTCCAGTGGGATAGCCAAAGGTCACATGCCAAGGCTTTACCAGAGACTGAGGGGGTGGCATTAGGTGATGGTCCTTGACTCTGGGGTCTCATTGCAAAGGGACCCTGCAGCCTCCGGGGTCTCCTCACTCCTAGGTCAGAATCCTCGAGCCACCCCTCAGAAGTCTTAGGGATGGGCAAAAAGGGGTGTGATGGCCTTGTGTGCTCCGAAAAGAGGGAGGAACGCACAGTTAGCTACTACAACTGCAGGGACTTGTGAGCTTTGCTCCAGCCGGGAGAGGCTCAGGGAGACTCAACCTCCCCATCTAGGATGTCAGAGCAGGTGGACTTCCTGGAAGGCCCTTAGCTCAACCGTGGCAAATGTTCTGCACCTCAAGGGGTCTGCAGCCCCTGCCTCTCCTCCGAGATGAAAACAGGAATTTCGTTCTGCCCAGGGATCTGGGCGGCAACTAGCAGTGTTTTTAATTTGGACTTAAGTGCAGCAGTGGTTACTCATTTGATGCGTCATTAGTCACATTGCCCCTTAATGAGAGATTGTGTGTGTGCGTTTTCCCCTGCCTGGCTCTGTGGCTTGCTAATAAAGTCCTGGGCACATGCAAATATTTATAGATTCTCACCCAAAGTAGGGGTGGGGAGTTGTATGCTGCTAATTGGAAACCCCCACCCCACCCAAGGAAATCACTCAGGAAGCTATGGGGCTTGGGGGATGGGAGGTTGGTGGGGAGGAGGCCTTAGTACACTACAGTGTTTTCAGTTACAGTACTTGACTGCTCAGGAGCCTGATTGAGGGCCAGAGAAGCTGTGGGAGGGGAGGCCCAGCCCAAACATAATCTTGTATGTGGGTCAGGACAGGACAGGACAGGACTGGCTCTGCCATCCTGGCCCTGGGCTGGCGGGAAAGAGCCCAGGCTACAATCTGTTGCCATTCCTGGTTCTGTGGCCAAGTGGGATGTCACTGTGTGTGTTCTGTTGGGCTGGTAACCTGCCTTTGGTATCTTTATTTTGTCCACCAGTCATGTCAAGGTGGCAGGGTTATCTTTATGTCCCCACAGAACAGCATTGGTGGGCAAGGTCCCATGAGGACCATGAGTATGTTTATGTGTGGGCATTCTGAGCTCATGAGTGTATTCTCAGAAGGTATTCTCTGCTGGAGAGTGTTTTATGGTCATAGAGAGCTAACTGTGGTTTAGTTTAGGGTTTTGAGTGGAGCTGGGGTAAATCCTCAGGGAGGTATGATGGCCGTGGAAGGGGTCACTCATGGTGGGGTTAAGGAGTACTGGGTAGAGTTGGAGACGGTCTCTTTTCTTGAGACCTGGTCTTAGGGCACTCCACTAGATCTGTCCTTCGTGTCAGGGAGGATTGATTTTCTGTGGCCTTTAGTGCCTTGGGGTGGCCTACACAAATCCACGGTCAGGGTACCTACCACGGTTCCGCTTGACCTTTCACAAGGTCTTTTAGGAGACGTCTCTGCAGATGGTGCTGCTGGGGCCACGCCGAGTGTAAGAGCCGTGTGGTGTTACCTCAGGAGGCTTCTGGGTACCCACGTGAGTTCGGGTCATACCCAAGGCTGAGGAAACAGCCCCCAACCCTCTGTAGCTGCCCCCTGGCCTTTGGACAAACGCAGCCCAGCAGATCCCTGTACACCTCTCATTGCCCCGTTGGCAGACTTCCTTTCTGACTTGACTCTCGGCTCTCCAGGTTGGGGGGTGTCATGGTGGGTGGGGGAGTGACTATCCCAACTTTGTGTCTGGTGGTCTGGACACTTCTGGTAGTTGGGTGGTGGGAGGTCTGAGAAATGGGGGCTAGGCCCTCTGACTGGCAGGAGGCCAGCAGTGGAATGTGGGGTTCCCTCCCAGGCTAGATGAGCAGGCTGCTGGGTGGGAGGAGGGACCCCTTATATCTGGGCTGCTGCACAGCTGCCCCTTCCTGTCAGCCAGCCTGGCCTCCCCCACTCTGGTTTATTTGGGGAACTCAGCAGTCTGCTGATTTATGGACATTCCTCTGCAGTTGTTATCTGCCGCATGGCTCCCTCCTTCCCTTTGAAGTCTGGGTGGCTTAGGAAGGAAGGCTGTCTTCTGGGGGCCTGGACCAAGCCTTGTCCACCATGAGGTTTCCCTGGACCTTGGGGACGCTAGCTCTGGGTCTTGGGTCACTAGTCTGGTTGGCAGAGATTTTTTTTTTTCCTTTTCTTTTTACTCTTAGGGGAGCTACCTTAGGTCAGCACATGTGTTGCCCATCCTCCCTTCTTATTCCCATTGCCCTTTGAGGTGGATTCAGAGAGCCAACACCCAGACCTGCTTTGCGGTGGTGGTGGTGGTGGTGGGGGTCCTCTGACTGATGGCAGAGGCAACCTGTGAACTGTGATAAGGTATCCAGGAGGGTGTGCTTGAGCAGACAGGTTGCTGTACAGAGGGTGACATGCTTATTAAGAGTGGTGCCTGGGTTAGGGCAAGGTCTTGGCATGAAGGGGCCTTGATCCATCAGCCATCCCTGGACCCAACTCTGTCTTCCTTTTCCTTGCAGCAGGCAGGCCCTGGAGAGTTCCGGACACTGCGGAAAGGCTTCTCTCCATACCACTCGGAATCCCAGCTCGCATCCCTGCCGCCCTCCTACCAGGAAGTCCTGCAGAACGTAAGTGTCCCCACCAAAGGTCCCCAGTGTTCCTGGTCCAGAACCTTTAGAATTGTTGCTCTGAGCTCCAGAGGAGACAGAGCCGAGACAGACTAGTTACAGCCCAGGGGATGTGGGCGGTCTAGGGCACAGGTGTGTCTAGGGCAGCTGTGAGCAAAAGCCTGGGCTTAGACTGCCAGCCCCCGAGTGACCTCCTTATTCTCCACCCTCCTGGGGAAGGGACCTTGGGCTTCTACATCCTTGGAGCCTCCTGGGGACCCAAAGAGGAAGTGAGAAGTGAAGCCTTGGGTAGGTGACGTTGCTAGACTTTAAGGGCGGCGTCTGATGGACATGGCAGGGGGCTGTCAATCTGAACATTGTATTCTGCAGTGTTCTTGAGTCTGTAGCAGAGAGAGGAAGCCTGCTGGCCTGATATCTAGGGTTGGGGTGCATACCTAGGCTTTGGAGATGAGGGATGAAGCCTCTTAAGTTAATGGGCTCTGTACTGGGACCGCCACAGGCCTCTAGGGTTATCTGCTACATGCTCACCTGGGCTCTGCCCTGCCTTGTATGGGGAGCGGGTGCCTACTTGGAGCCAGCTCTCAGGAAGTGACCATCCATTTCTGGGTCACACTCTGGGTAGGCATGTCTGTCACCCCTGTGTGACTAGAGAGAGTGAGTTGTGGGATGCCTTGCAGTTTGCCTTTCTCACCGATGTAGCAGGAATCTTAACTGGTCTTATTAATAAAATCAAACCTGAGGCCAGTTATTGGGGTAAATGCTGGAAGGTCAGAGTACCAGAACAAGCCACAGCTAACCTCACCTGGCCAACTTCTCAGCTGGTCCTGTTTCCTCAGACTGGAAGCCTCTCTGTCCTCATCCAGAATGAATCTCAGCTGAACTGTGTTGCTCCAAAGCCTGAAAGCTTAACCAGACAAATGCTTTCTTTAGTTTCTGGCCCCCACGCCTTATAAACCTTTCTGCTTTCTACCACCACTCCCTGGGATTAAAGGCTGCTTTCTGGGATTAAAGGCGTGAGTCACCATGCCTGGCTGTTTCCAATGCGGCCTTGAACTCACAGAGATCCAGAGGGATTTCTGTCTCTGGAATGCTAGGATTAAAGGTGTGAGTGCCACCATTTTCTAGCCTTTGTATTTAGTGGCTGTTCTGTCTCTGACCCTAGATAAATTTATTGAGGTACACAATATTTTGGGGAACACAATACCACCACACACCTCTGCATGGGACAGCGAGGGAGCACCCCTGTGGGAGTCCCTGTGGCTGGTCACACACTTGACACCTGTGTGCTAGCCTCTTCCAGTATGGGCATCTGGAGGGACTTCCTGGACAGTGTGTGGGTCCAGCTCCTGCTCTGTCTTCCCCCATGATGACCAACAAGGTTGACCTTGGCTTCTCTGTGGCCTCAGTGGGTCACAGCACTGGCACAGGAGGACTCATGCTACCCCTGGTAACTATCCTCTGTGGTTTTTCTTCTGAAGCCTGGCTGCCTTCTCCACCTGTTGACACTGTGCAGGTAGCCAAGCCCACAGACTGCACATAATTCAAATATTTATCCAGGAGCCCCGTGGCCAAATGATGCTCTAATTGCTTCATGATGAAGGGCTCAGAGCACTAAGTGATGCCACCCTGGGGCCGGCTCCTCAGGCGTTCCTTCTTGTGGTCCTCCTGCATACCGCTTTCCTCCATTCCCGTGCCGGAGAACAGCATGCTGAATGGTGTGAACTGAGGACTTTGAAATCACCTGCACCTGTGAGGTGTAGCTCTGGCTCTGGGTCAGCCTGCCAGGTGCCAGCGCGCTTCTCACAGCCTCTAGAGGACATGCCCCAGGCTTCAACAGTGCTGACAGAAGGCTAGCGGAGTGAGGGGAAGGTTCTGGAAGGCTTCATGGTGGAAGCCTTGGGGAGGGGATCCTGTGTCTCACCCCACAAGAGGGGCTGTCACACTGCTTTGGGGAGGAGGAAGTGGTCCTTCCAGGGCTGTAGTAGATTACAGGGCCTCATGGGCAAGGGCATACTGGTGTCCAAGTGGGCCTGGAGGTCAGGGGTCAGTGTGGGTTGTGGATCAGGGGATATCTCTGTTCCATGTTCAGTTCTGTGAACTGAAGACCTTCAAATCATCTTCCCTGTTTAGGATAGTAAGCCAAGGGGCAGAGGGCCAGGGGGAGCTGAGGTGACAGGCAGCCTTTGGGGTGGAATGCCCCGTGGATGCCAGCCAGAGCAGTTACTGAAGCTACTGAAGGCAAAGGGTAAAGGCTCACAGGTCAAGGCTATGGACCTGACTGGTCACCTTGGCCCTCAGCACTGGTACTGCCGCGTCACTGCCTCCTCCATACTGGGGCCAGCCTCCTTAAGATGCACAGGGCTTGGGGTTGGGGATTTAGCTCAGTGGTAGAGCTTGCCTAGCAAGCGCAAGGCCCTGGGTTCAGTCCTCAGCTCCGGGGGGGGGGGGGGGGGAGATGCACAGGGCTTAACAGGACAAGGTCAAACGTGGAAAGTCCCCAGATAAAAAGGGAGGGACTTTCCCCCCCTTCCCTGCCGCCAGCCTAGGGAGGAAGTGGTTTGTAATCCCAGCATCCCGACAGGAGGAGCACTCAGGCTTGGACAGGCATCTTGGGAAAAGCTGGTCTCTACACTCTGGGTATCAACTCTGGGGTGGCAGAGACCCAAGCTCCAGGTTTAGACCGATGTGCACCAGCTGACTCGGGCAAGCTCACAGTCCTCATCTGTGAGATGGGTTTATGTAATCACGCGGGATTGATGTGCCCAGGGCAGGTGCTTGGTGGTCGGGAGGCCTCAGAGGGCCCGAGTGGTGTGAACCCAGTGCATCAGTCAGTCACTCTCCATCAGTCATTAAATGTTGAGCAGTGGCCATTACCCTTTTCAGAGCCCCAGGTCCTGCCCTCCTGACACCCACGGCTTGGGTGACTTGAGCCAGGAGGGCTGGACGGCACAGCAGTCTGTCCACCCGTCCCCTGCGTTTCTTTTGCTGCTGCTTCCTGGAGGGGCCCACAGCAGTCAGTCAGAAACTGGTACAGATGAGAAAGTAGGCCGGTGGCATCGGGGCGAACTGGGGTATAAGGTCTTCCCTGGGACAGGGTGGCAGTGCCCACACACAGGGAGGGGTGTGGGCACCGCTCACCCAGGATGAGGTGCTAGGACCTCGTTATTCATTTGACTGGCACCCTCTACTGGCCAGTGAGGGAAGTGTGACCTCTGCTCTAGTCCATCCTATCTTGGGCTGCAGCCCTGTGGGTAATATATCCCCGACCACTCACTCACTCCTTTTCCCTATCCGGTTTTCCTATTTACCAGTTAGACAGCCTGGGTAGAGTTAAAGACACACCCACTGGGCATTCTCCAGGGTTTCGCATGCTTCCTAGGACATAAGACCCTTTCTCTTATCCAAGGAAGGTAAACTGAGGCTCATAATGGCAGGCTAAGGCATGAATCAAGTGCCAGTTAAAGGGACCATGGCCAACGTTGGCTTTCCTAGATCCCAAGCCCCATCGGGGCAGAGCCCCACGCCCGTGCTGGCACTGGTTGGTGAAAACAGGAGCAGGTCAGCCTATGAGGTCCTGGGGATCATCCGTGCCAGGTGGCCGGAGAGAAATGGGCTTGGTGGGCAGGCCGTCAGTGGAAGGCTCTGGGCAAAAGGACAACCACAAGGCCCCTCCTGGGATTATGTGATGGTCTCGTAGAATGGCCACGGCTGGACAGCCCTCTTGGCTCAGCTTCCCTGATTGCTGGGAGGAGCTTTCAGGGTCCATGTCTTGCAGAGGGCGTAGTTGTGTCTTCAGGCTGATCCCCAGGTGCCAGGGTATAGCCATCTAGTGCTTGGGTTGCAGGACACTCCCTCGCCACTTGCTCCTGGGGCACTTCTTGGAGTTTTCTTATTGCCCTGTGGTCCATAATTATAGCCCAAGGCAGAAGGCCTCCCCTTGCTAGTGGCCAGCAGGAGGGAGGGAAGCCGGAGGGAGGCTGGGTCACGTACTCTAGCAGACATTCAGCTTCTGACAGGCAGGGTCCCCTCCTGGCCCAGCCTGGTCTGTCTTCTACTCTTACCTTTGAACATGTGGCTAGTGGCTGGTTCACTACCCAGGTGGCCAGGGCAAGGGGTGAGAGCAGGACTTGGGGGGGTTGAGTGCGCTTTGGACTTGGATAGGGGGGTTTGAGCCCAGCCCTTCCTTCGTCAGCCTGCTGAGTAACATGAATCTCTGGCTCTCTTGAGATGCCCATGCTTCATCTGAAGAACAGTATACAGGGTTCCCCACCCCCCATACAGGGTCTTCTCTCCCTACACACATACAGGGTCTTCTTCCCCCACCCCCATATAGGGTCTTCTACCCCCCCCCCCACAGGGTCTTTCCCCTCACATACAGAGTCCCCCCTTCACACACACAGCCCCTCCCTCCACATACCTTTGGCTCTGCAAGCCACCAGGCAATCTACAGAAGAGGTGGTGTGACCAAGAAGCATGGGGACTAGCCAGGTAGAGAGAGCTCCAGGATGCCCAGCTCTCACCCATGCCTCTTCTCCAACTCCCTCAACCCACCCCACCCCCCATTTCCTCTTGTGTGGATATTAGCTCCATGTAACCCAAGCTGGCATCCCCCCCCCCCCCCCCCAGTGACAGGCATCTGGGACCCAGCCAGGGGGCTCATATGTGCCATTCTCTCCACAGGGCCCAGCCTGCCCTGTCCCCGAGCTGCCTTCACCCCCTTCCACAGTCTACAGTTCTGCAGGACAGAAGCCCGAGGCTGTTGTGCACGCCATGAAGGTAAAATGCACAGTGGGACCGTAGGATCATGGGACCTTGGTCCCCACAGGTGCTCTATCTCCAAGCTCACTGCACTTGAACAGTGGGGGTGGGGGTGGGGGGGGGAAACTGCTGCTTGGTGGTTGGGGGCACACGGTTGCCTGGAGCACCATGGGACTTGTGCTGGATGTGGTCCTGAGTGTGTCCGTTGTCTGCTCAGCCTGACGTGTCGCAGCTGGGGAAACTCAGATGGTATGGGAGGCCAAAGAGAGTGCCAGCCGGGGTGGGAGTGAGGCTAGAATCCAAGGTCCAGGCTAGCCTTGTACTTCTAGATACAAGCAGACAGGCTTCAGGAGACTGCTGTCTAGAGTGTGGGCTTGCGTACCTGAACCCAGTAGTACTCCAGGGCGCTCCTGGCTTCCTTTGTATGTATATCATCTGCGTGGACTCTCAGTCCTAATGGCTGCTACCCGACTGCCATGTCCCACACGGAGGGGTACAGGCTGTCACGTCCTTTTGTGGCTCTTAGAGCAAGTCCACCCGAAGTCCCTGTCCAACCTCCCTAGTTTCCTTAGTGGCTCCTTGCTGGCATCCACCTGACACTTGTTTCTTCAGGTTCTGGAAGTACATGAGAACCTCGACCGGCAGCTTCAAGACAGCTGTGAAGAGGACCTGAGTGAGAAGGAGAAGGCCATCGTTCGAGAGATGTGCAATGTGAGGCACTTCCTGGGGCTGGGGCTGGGGCTTGGGCTGGGCCCTGGGAGTGTGGTCACCTGCTTTTCACTTGCTCAGCTGTGGCTGGGAGAAGAGGACCGGTTCTGGGAATCCTGGCTTATTACCACTTACTATGCCTTCCCCTTGGGAGAGGCCCCTGACCTCTCACCAGATCTGTCCCTTCCCAGTAGTGACATACTCAGGGCTCTAGACAGAGCTTGAGCTCTAGGCTTCATCCCGAGTGTAGGGCCCCGGTTTCTTTGCTCACTGGTGCCCCCTGGTGGCCTTGCAGTTAGTGCTCAGACCTGGCCATGCACGTGGAACACTCTGCCCTGTGGGAGAGCCTCATCTTCAACTCCCCATTGTACCCTCACAGAAGCCAGCAGGAAAGGGGTTTCACAGGCTCTGAACCTGGGGTCTAGGTGGGGGGGGGGCGATGCCCTGAGGTGCACCTCATACTGTTTCCTGAGTCTGTGGATCCCAATGGACATCGACAGGGATGAGCGCACACCTAGCAGTGGCCTGCTTGGGGGTCAGGCATTAACTGTGACAGTGGGCAAAGGCCGAGCGAGTTTCAGCACCTCCACCTTCCTGTGGCCTCAGCTTTCTCTCCCAGCTCCATGGCTCTGAAGACATGGGTGATTTGCAGGGTGGTAAGGCAGTAGGTAGGTGAGGCCAGTGGGCAGGACTGGGTGAGCCCTCCACTTAACACCGTGTGCCTCCTCACAGGTGGTCTGGAGGAAACTGGGAGATGCAGCCAGCACCAAGCCCTCCATCCGGCAGCACCTGTCTGGGAACCAGTTCAAGGGGCCTTTGTAGGGCCATTCCTCCATGGATGTGGACTGGCCCCGTCTGGAGTCTGAGGCCCTGGACGTGGCAGGAACTCTGGCCTAGCACCGTCTTTCTCTGTGGTGAATTGTACATAGGACATGGCCCACCCTGGCTGCCCTGGCGTGACACTGACAGCCAGGCCTCCCCCACCTCCTGCCTCCCTCACCAGCAAACCTTGGGAAGACGATCAGCAGTGGGCTGTGTGCTGCAGCAGAGTGGCCGGGCAGCCTGGCTCCCTCTTTGAGGTCCGTGTTCCACTATAGCAAGAAGCTTCTGAGACTCCAGGCCCAGGGACTGACTGTCTGGGGCTGTCCCGCGCTTCGTGGAAGTCCCTCATCAAGCCTTCCTCCCTGGCTGTCCCTCACACTGGACAGAGGCCACCAGAGCCTGAACTGTGACACAGGTGGCACTTTGCTGCTACCCTGCCATAGCCAGGACCCCGGGTTGTGGAGCACTGGCTCCCACGTGTCCATGGCTGGCTGGGAGCTCAGGGTTCTCTGCTACCTGCGGGTCAGTACCTAGCCACCCTGGTGCCAGCTGCTGCTTCTTAGCGTTCACCCTTCTGGCAACGTCTCCCTGCCCATGCCAGGCTTAGCCGTCTCTTAGGCCTCTCCTGCGAGTTTCCTTTTCTGGTTTACAGCAACATAGGAAGTCCTGGAGAGGGTCTGGGCTGAGTTCAGCATTCTCTCTGGGCAGGAAGAACTGGGCCATGGTACTAGGTCACTGTCAGTGTAGCCTCAACCCAGGTGCATCCTGGGTCACCATGGATGGAGCAGCAGGAGTCGCCCCTGATGAGTTTTCCTTGGGAAGGAAGGGGCATGACCTGGTTCTGGCTTTAATTTGCGGTGTGGCCTTCAGCAAGTCACTCAGCTTCTCTGGGCCCCTAGTAAAAAGGTGGGCTGAGGTTCCTTCTCGCTCTGCTCACTCTAGAAACCACCCCACTTTGGTGGGCCTCTGTCCTCTCTCGCAGCTGATGAGCTCATATGGTGACCTAGTGGGAACATGTTAGGCGGGCAGGACAGTGGCTGGCCTGTTGGCCATGCTGTCTCTCCACGGGTCACCTCTCTGAGCCCCATTTCCTCCCTAGGGACCAGGGCGTTCAAATAAGTGCTTCCGTGTGCACGACCATGCCCCAAACGGTGACATGATTGACAGGGATGTCTTCTAACCTGGTGTGAGGAAAATGAGAAAGTGGGTGCTTTAGTGACATGTGCAGACGATATCTCCACCTGGGGGAGGACCAGGCCATGTTGCTGGCATCACCCGCATCATGTCTTTACTTCCTCACTCAATGGTACTCCGAGTCCCATGCAGCAAGCACTTGAGGCCAAAGAGCTTGTTCCCACCACAAGCAGGCCTCCTTCAGGCCCTACCCACACCCCGTGAGCAAAGGGGACAGGCCAAGAAGGCGGGTGGCACCCTTACTCCCCTCGCGGCCAAGGCCCCGTGACCTTGGGCTGTTCCCACCACCTCTGCTGCCCTCACCCTTGGGTCCCACACTCTCAGGGGAAAGGCCCATGGCCCTTGGTGTGCCCAGGGAGTGTTGTGCAGGGGCTGTGGGGAACAGGCCTACCACTCTGGCTATGGGACACTGGGAAGCTCTTTCTAGAAGAGCTGATGTATGGTAAAGTGATGAACTTGTTGGTACCCCACCCGCTGGCCCTGGTACTCAGTGATTTCTGCTAAGTGGGCTGCTGGGCAGGAAAGAGCCTTCCTGGTTTTTTGAGGCCAAGGAATCCCAGAATAATGCTGAGGTGTATGGGTCCACACAGGTGGGAGCCTCATCTGGGAGTCCCAGGCAGTTACATTTGTATCAGGATGGCTTAGCCACCACTGACCTAAGCAATAAGTAAGGACTCCTGGGATCTGAAGACTGGCCAAGAAAGAAAAGCCTAGAAGCCACCTTTCCTTTCTGGAGAGGTGTGAGCCCGTCCCTAATGCTGCAGAGGCATCATGGGAATCCAAAGAACATTTTTTGGAGAACTCCTGTCTTTCCGCAGGGTGGTGCAAAGCTGTGTCCCAGCTTTCAGCACTGGCCTAGCTCTCTAGGACTGTCTGTGTCATATCTCAAACCTAACAGCCAGGAGGGGCTAGCAGCGAACGGTGAGCCCTGGGCTGGGGAGGGCAGGTGGTCTTCTGGGACCCCCGTTTCTGGAGCCTTAGCCTTTGCAATGCCGACTCTCCATCTCAAGCTCACAAGATGCTTGCACTGGCTCCACCTCCCACTGTGACGGAGGTCACCCGGCCCCATCCAGGTGGCCTCGCCTACCCTGGAGTCAGAATCTGCTGAGCACATTTTCATTCACGTTAAAACAGCCGCAAGCCAGTGTTTAAAGAGAAAGTGACCTTTCATTTTTCTTTCTTGAAACTTGAGAGGGAGATACATACTACTGATTTTTTTTTTTTTAAAGAAACAAACTAAATGCATGGCTGCAGAGTGGCAGAGGTGTATATTTTCATACTGTGGGGGAGAGTGTGCTGCTTTTGGGAGGGACTGGAACGCCTGGTTCCTGGCCCTGGGCCAGTCTTCTATAGGAATTGGTGGTGGTAAGATCTGCAGCTACCCCCTCCTGCCTGGCTGTGTACAGAGCTGGAGCCTGTGGACTTTGGCCGTTTCTACCTTCTATTGAACCACTTTAATTTGTGGAGAGAAAAAAAAAATAGAACTTTTGATAGTGTGGTAAAAGCATTGATTTGAACTATTTTAGTAAAAGGAGTAACAAATAAGATTGTGACAGTGTCTATTTGAACTAGATAATAAAGGCCTCTTTGTGAGCCTGTGAGCTGGTGTGTAGTGCTTGTCTGTTGTGGCCGATGGCTGACCTACAGTGCACACTGAAGACCACTCATGGTTACTCCCAGACCTGGAATGTGAGGGTATCCAAGCCTGATCCCTCTAGAAGCTTGTGTAGCCTAGAGAATACCTTTTCCCCCAAAGCAGGCTGCTGCTTCTGCAGTGGACTGCATGTCCTTTACTCAGGCCCCACACAGACAAACAGTAGTTTCAAAACCATTTTATTTGGGTAACTGACTGAAGGATTCTCATTTGTAACCAAGATGGAATTCACAGTATGTTGTTACATTCACACTTAAAAAATATATCTCTATGTACAAGACTTTGCAAAGAGATGTAAACATACATTATTTTCCAAGTACACACCTCCTTTCTCCCTGGAGGAAAGGAGACATCCATCCATCCAGCAAGGCAGACCCTCCAGATGACAGACTTACAAGCTAAGCGGGACCACAGGGAGTAGCACTGAATGGAAGGACAGCAGACAGAGGACACAGCTACCAGCAGTTGAGTTCCCAGGAAAATAGGCACTGCTTTCCACAGGGAGTCACCCCTTTCTGAAGCTGTTTACGGAGCCAGTGTGGCTACTGCGTCTTCTCTGGTGTAAGTGACTCCATGCAGGACAGACGGCGGCGGCAGAAAGGGGATGTGGGCACACCACATCAGGTGCTATCAGGTGCACTGTTTTCATCCCAGGCCCAGCCTCCCATACTGTAACTATGTGGCATATACAAGGTACCCTGCTGCTACCCACCCAATCTACTCTTCAAGTTGGTTGGAAAACTCTTGCTTTAAAAAAAAAAAAACAACAACAACAGCAAAAAAACCCAAGGGAAAAGGCATCATGTTATCTCATCCAAGCTGCCCGCCCTAGCCCCCCGACAGGCGGCATGCCAGGTGGAGGGATGGGTGGGGGAACTGGGGGCTGCCCCCCAGGGGGAACAGCTGGAGGTGGGTAGCTGGCTGGTGGCAAACCCAAACCTGGAGGAGGGTGAGGAGGGACTGCATGAGCGGGGGGCAGGCGTGGAGGTGGGGGTGGGAAATTGGGGTTGTAGGTAGGGGGAGGTGGAGGGTAGCCTGGGGTAGGGGGAGGAATGGTGGGTGGGGGGAAGGAAGCTGGAGGTGGGGGAACAGGAGGTGGGGGTGGATTGGGGGGGTAGACATGGGGGTGGTAGGGAAGGTGAGCAGGTGGGCCATAGGCTGGGGGGAGGGCACCATAGGAGGGGCCCTCGGTCTTCATCATGGATTGCAGGCTCTGGTAGCCTTCTCCTGACATGTAGGAGCTGGTGGTAGACATCCCAGTCATATAGCTGGAGGGCGGTGGGGGTGGAGGCCGATGTGGCAATGGTGGGGGCTGGTGTACAGGAGCTGGGTGGGCTGGAGGAGGAATCTGGACTTTGGGGAGGTCACTTGCTTCCACTGGACCAGTTGCTTCAGCCTCACCTAAGGCAGGAGCGAGAGGAGGCTTCCGGTCTGTAGAAGAGAGACATGTCAGTAGGAAGGCCCAGCCCTGGGGCCAAGAGGGCCAAGCAGCTTTTAGGGACCCCCTGGCAGCCTAACTATTCATGGGCACTGGTAAGGTACTGCCATCCCCCAGGGCTAGGTTACAGAAGAGCGAGGGGTGGTACCACCTGTGTGGCTCAACAAGTCTAGAGGTCCTGCACCTGCACCTTCCCACAGCGTCTTCTACAACATCCCCAATGATGCTGGGTCCCCCACTAATTACCAGGCACAGAAGGCATAAACAAGCTCAGCCTAATTCACCTCTCCTAGCACAAACAGGTGGGGGCTTTCTGCCTGTCTGTTCCCAAAGCCTGAGCCTGTCAAATGACAGAGATGACAAAGTCAAACAAGAACCAGCACTCCACAAGAGTGGCATTTCTGTCTGTTTTACTAGAAGGAGAAAGATCAAGCTCACTGCCATTTCAGATCCCAAGGATGGGTATGTGGACAAGCGTGCAGCAGCAGCACTCTTGAGATCGCATTCAGAACAGACCACAGACTTGTCCACAGCTGATGGGGCTGTAGGCTTTGGCTTGGCCTGTAATCCTGAGTCATGGCTGAACCTCTGGAAAATGATCCCAGGAATCTCCCCGATCACCACTCAAAAACTGTGTTCTGGGGATACAGAAATGGCTGAGGGGTTAAGAGCATTTGCTGCTCTAACAGGATCCAGGTTCAGTTCCCAGCACCTACACAGCAGCTCACAACTGTAACTCCAGTTCCAGTGGATCCAATGCCCTCTCTAACCCCCATGGGGACCAGGCATGAACATGCTGCACAGCAACCCCCCCCCCCCCCCAAATCACGTGTCCCCTTCACAGGGCCGTTCAGGAACACAAGCACAGGAGCAAACCTGCTGGCTATAGAGACCACCTAAAGGGAAGTGAGGTGAAGAGCTCCTCAGGTGAAGGCAAGCAGAAGTCAGGCTTGGCAACAGATATGTCAGAGGGCCTTGACTGGGATGATTAGCAGCCACCCTCCTCCCTCAACAAATGGCCATATGTATCTGTAAAAAATCTGCTTAAAGTCTGGGGAAGACAAATGCCCCTTATTTCCAAAGCTAAGTGATGTATATTTTGAAGTACAACCCCTTTAATTCCTCCTATGCCATTCCATGACCAACTGGGTTGTGAACATGCATATCTAGCTTTAATAAATGACTTCTGGGGTCAGGTATAGGCTAGGCTAGACACAGAAGAGTTGGGATTCAAGACTGGCCTGGGCTACACACAAAGACCCTATTTTAAAAAAAAGAAGCTGGGCAGTGGTGGCGCACGCCTTTAATCTCAGCAAATTCAGGAGGCAGAGGCAGGCAGATCTCTGTGAGTTCAAGGCAAGCCTGCTCTACAGAGTGAGTTCTAGGACAGCCAAGTGTTACAGAGAAAATCAGTCTCAAAAAATAAACCCAACCCAAACCAAAGCCCAAAACTGAAAAAAGAAACTGACGACTGACTGCAATCTTTACCTCTGGCTTGTCCAGTACCCAGAGTATTTGCCCCTTGTACTGTGCTGGGGTAGAGGTCTCACCTCTCTGTCACAAGCTGCAGCCACACAAGGCCCCCAAATGTCCTCTAAGCCTGGCTGTTGACCTTAGCATTTCTTCAGTTCATAGAGTTCCACCTTTCTCTACCACTGATTCCTCCTCCCATCCTTCTCACAGCTACCACAGGATCCCAGGGACCTTGTCTGAGGGAGTGCCTGGAGCCTAGCCCACTTATCCATCTTTGCAGCCACATCTCCCAGCAGAAGAGCAATGGTTGCCAGGTAACACTTTCTCCAACTAGGCCCTTCTGGAGCTGACCTGGCTCCCAGGTATTATGTCCTGGGCTGGTCTGTAGTCAACTTATCGGGAATTCCTGTGTTCTGCAGGAAAGGGGTAGGATCTGGGGCATCTAGAGTAGCTGCTTTCTTTGCCTTAAGCAGGGCAGGAACAACTTGCTGGATTACCTTGGGCTCCCTACATGGGCCACATTTCACCCAAGCTAAGCATGGTGCTGCAGACCACTCATTGAGATGCTATGCCTTTTCAAATGGAGACCTGGGATTGTGCTCCCCAGAGCACATATCACCTCTGTTCTCACAGCACTGAAGCCTCTGTGATTGCATATGGACACAGAGAGAGCCACAGCTGGGGCTAGTTATGCACACCCACCACCTGTCAGTACAGCCAACTGTCAAAGCCTGGAACACACAGCTCTCCTGCACCCATTTCTGAGAAGAGTACAAGTAAAGAAAGCTGTCTGGGAAGCCTCCCAGCCCATGTAGTACAGGGACCTCTATACCCTTTCTGCTACTCTCCGGTGACTCTCAATAATCGCGCATTCTTCACAACCCACCAGGAAGACATCTTGTCAGGAGGAAGCAGGTGAGAGACTGTAGTCTGAGAACAACTCTGTTCAGATCTGGATAGACAGTTCTCAGCTGTTAGGGCTTGCTCGAAAATTCATTTACCTCATGTAGTTCAGTAGTTCTGGGTGTGGCTGGTCAGTGACATGTCAAGTCTGCAACATCTACAAGTACCTATTTGTGAAACTAGCAGTTTTGAAAGCTCCTTCCTGGTGCACAGCTATCTTTGCTGGACCCTCCAGGTCATCCCTCCAGTAGGTGGTCCCAAAGATGCTGGGAAAGTGGTATTGGCAGGCACATACCTGGAGGTGGGTGTGCTGGAGGCAATGGTGGGTGAGTGATCTCAAGTTTGGGAATTTTAGGTGGTGGTGGTGGTTCTAAAAAGAAAAAGTGGATTAAAAAAGTCACTTATACCTTCTCACGTAGCTAACCCACATAAGCAGAGAGTTCTTTGGAGAAAAAGAACAGGCATGAGCAAGGCATCCCAGGAGCAGGAAGAGCAGCAGAGCCACCATGAACCCATCAACCCTGCTAAAAATGAACAGCACAGCTCAGACACCTCCTCAACATCAGGACCGGCTGACTGCTCCCTGTCAGCACACTGGCCTCTCTGTCACAGTCCTTCCAACAACCTGAAGGGGCAGTGAGCACTCAGAATACAGACAAGCCCTGCACAGCAGTATCATGTCACCAAGCCCCCTGGGTGCTTACGAGACACTCCTTCAAGTCTACTTTCTCACTCTCATATGGATTTCCAGCTGGCAGGCTGTCAGCTGTGCATTAATTGTGGAAAGCGGAGATCCGGAAGCAGATGAGTAGATGGAGAGAGAATGTGCATGTTCAATAGCACCAATCCAGGTAGAGGCAACAGCAGAGCCTCAGGGCAGGTGCCACACACCACCAGTCCCCAAGGTAAGTGCGAGGTCACCAGAACATGCTACAGAAGCCTAAACCTTAAGCAGGCACAAAGCTCGTGGTTGACCTTGAGTTCCATCCTGCTTGTTTCTGTGGAGGCTTTTGTCCTGGAACTCCAGAGCAGCTTAGTTCTGGCCCCTCTACTGGTTTCTCTCCCACACTGCTGAGCACTTTCTCATGGTTTCAGGTCACCAACACTGGCTGGATTCAGGCCCAGACACCCTTTTGCCCCATCCTCTCCTTCCTCAGCCCGGGGACCCTCTCTACGGTTCAGGTGCATTTCCCTCCCTTTCCTTGGCTTTAGACATGGCATTACCATGCAGTCCCAGGATGGCCTTGAGCTCAGAGTCCTTCAGCCTCCACCTCCAGAGGACTGGGATAACAGGCTCAGCTTGCACAAATAACTGAACTTCCAGGCCCTGCCTCTCCTCCAGAATCACAGCCCTGACTCCACACTGCATCCCTGGACCCCCAATCAGTACCTTTCTTGACCTCCTCTCTCACTGGGTAATTGGTACCACTCCCATCTTCCTCTCCCCACAGCCAGGACAATTAAAGCTGCCACACAGCTGTGTGAAAGCCTTTCTAACAGCCAAGTGAAAAAGTACAGGCTGTATTACTTCATTTAACCTGACACACTAACACTTTATTTCAACATGTACTCAATATAAAATCCTATTCATAACTTTTATGTTCTCTTTTTTTTACACAGCCTTGAAATAACACTGTACTCGGGAGGTAGAGGCAAGTGGATCTCTGAGATCTAGGCCAGCCTGGTCTACATAATGAGTTCCAGGCCAGCCAGAGCTATCTAGTGAGACCCTGTCGCAAAACAAAACAACAAAAAACAAACTAGAAGTAACAAACAAAAGCCTTAGAAATTTGGTGATTTTATGCTGACAGTCCTTAGGATGTGGCCATGTTTCAAGGGCTGGCCTGGCCTCAGTGGCTGACAATCTGTACAGCATGGGGAGCTCCCATGTCAAAGTGCATCCCAAATCCCCCCTTCCTGGCCTGAGGGCCAATGCCAAGGTGTGGCCAGTATCTTTCCATACCTAACCATTTATCTTATTCATTATCCTACTAATGCTGTCAGGAACCTGACCTCAAATGAGCCAACCCTGCCATTCACCTGCATGAAAATCTTTAAAAGCTCCCAACAACTATATAAAGTCTGATTTTCCATGTGGCCTCTGTGATCTGGTCTCTGACCCAACTTGGGAATGAAAAGCCAGGCTTTCAATCTTATAAAAGGGTTCTTCACACTAATCAGACTCCTCCTGTCTGGCCTCACTCTCTCACTTCTTTGCTTCCTGCATCCTTTCATCTCAGTGCTCTGGCTGCTCAGAGGTAGGCCCTCCCTCCAGGGTCATGGTGGGCCAGTTTCTCTAACAGAACCACATTTGCTTATCTTGACTGTAAATCCTACACGACACGGATCACAGCCCACACTGTTTCTTACTCTCAATGCCTGTCACTGGAGCTAAAATTCATTCACCTGTACTGAACTCATCATTCTCCCAGAGAGGTGAGAAAATACAGCTTTAACTTGAAGACCTCACAACACTGTGACTTTCCAGAGTGCAATGAGACCTACACAGGCAAATGACTCTAATTTCTTGCTCTTGAATCCTTCAGATTCTGCTTATCCCATGTTAAAGCATATTAAGCAACTTGTGAAAAAGAAAACAAAAAACACAGCATTACAAAGTGCTTTGGCTTTCTTAAGCCGCTAGGATATGTCCAGGGATCACCTGTGTCCTCTGGCTGCCCACAGGCTCTCTGGCCCTCCACTGTCTTCTAGGATGGATTCATTTCTCACAATAAACACCACTGCAAAAGTCAGTCATTCATAACTACACCTTCATATGTATTTCTAAGCACAATTTTTTACTGACAGTACTGTCTCCACTTACTGACACCTTTAGTCAAAGTACAATCTAAAAACAGACAGTCTGGTGATGAGCAGAGACGACAGCACTCTTGCTGGTAGACAAAGGCAGCCATGGGCTCTAAGCTTAAAGCTGCTGTACACCTGAAAGTCGGCAGAGAAAGGCGAAACTGGAGGCCTGCTTACCTGCGGCTTTAGTCTCTTCCTTGGGAGAAACCACCTGTTATGAAAAGAAGCACAACTGTGAACTGAGCCTAGTTTGGGGGAAGACAAGGCTAAGAATGGCAGAACATGGCCTCTGGCAAAACATTGTGACCTGAACTTGCAGGGCACGCTGTTGGCACCTAGGAGGTCATTTCTGCTTCCTCCTGTCCCCAGGCCCTCGGTGCATGTAAAGCCTATGGGCTTCTGGTGGGAGCTCTGGAACAAATGGCTTCCTTCCCTGGTCAGACTGCTGCCATGGGGAAGATGGTGCTCCACCACCAGCAAACTTTATAAACATTCCATGCTACACACTGGAGCCAGGTCCCAACAGGTTTCAGAGCCCACTGGGGTAAGAGAAGCAATGAAGCTTCTCCTCCTAGCTCTCTGAGGCTATTAACTTCCTGACTTCTGGATGCACAATCTAGACTAAATTTTGGTGGGTTCATCTCTTGCCTTGGGTGTTCATGGGGCCCTTAAATAATGGACTAGCATCAGAGTGTGATGCCAGCAGCTGCAAGCCCACTCACCACAGTGCGCTTCGCCTGTCGGGGAGGACTAGGCTGTGGGGACGGCTTCTTGGGCTGCTGTGCTTGCTGCTGCTGCTGCTGCTGTTGCTGCTGCTGCTGGGTGGACTGCTGTGAGTCCTTCTGCGGCGGCTGTGCTGCTTCAGAGCCTTGAGATGGCTGTGACTGTGGTACTTGTGGCACTTGTGGTGTAGGTTGAAGAGATGGGGGCTGCTGCAGCTGATGAGGGGTGTGATGAGGCATCTGTTGTTTCCCTTGTGAGTAAAGATCCAGGATTTGGTGGCAGATGTCTAAATGACAGCAACAATTACATTTACCACAAACCAACATTTTAAACCAAATTTTCCTAGCAGAGGAAAAAAAATCACCTCTGATTCTTCTAAGAACTAATAAGTAGCAATCACATTTCAAACTCAAAATCTTTGTTGTGCACAAAACTGGGCTCTATTTTTAGTTCATTAAGCTCTGTGCACGTTCAAAGGAAAATCATAGTAGATAATCTAAAGATGCTACTGAAAAACCAGGATAGCTACTGATCTGGGAAAGTCCACTCTTAGGACTTGGGGCCCACAAGGAAGAGTCATCAACATTCTTAAAAGGAAGCTAGGCATGCCAGGTACCTTCCAGAACATCAACAGGGACATCTTGAACAAACTGTTCCCACCATCTCCTGTACATGGGCTTGGAGGTCCATTCTTGTATTTCAAATTTGCACAAGCGTCCCGCAAGATACATTACTGCTACAGCTATGATCTCTGGCTCCCACTGCAGTGACAGGGTGGTGCAGAGACTAGATCAACAGGAAAGAAAACCATGGTTTGCATTGTGATAGCTAACATTCATGACCAAATCAACACACAGAAATTAGTTTCATATTTAGCAACTAGTCAGACTGCTTACTTGTCTACAAGAGCCAACAGTATTATCCATTAAAAAAGCAAGTCTTTAAGTGCCAAAATAAGCTGCTGTAAACCATGGTTACCAACTTGCTTTTTAAAGACATGAACCATAGCACATTTCAGAGACTGATGCACAATGTGACAGATGAGATCAGGCTGTGTCTTCTTTCTAGCTGCTGAGAATCCAGACAGTGTACTGTCTGCAAAGAAACTCTCATGGTTGCTCAACAGTCTGTAAGTCAGATTCCAGATGCTTCTCTGCAGGCCACAGAGTGCAATTGCCAACAACTATAGTCACTGGCTCATTAGGGACATTTAAAGTTCTGCAATCATCACGAGAAACCAAATGGGCCCTAAGCAGTCCAGCATCCACTCTCATTACAGTCTTCACTTTCCCCTCACACCACACTAATGCAGTAGGATGAAAGAAATCTGTGTGGAGAAGCACATGACCTGGAGTCAGCTCTGGGCAAGTCAATTTTCTTCTACTTGGAGATAATGGGTTTGCACTAAATGGCCCATACACTTCTACATTTTTTTTTTTCTTTTTTTTGAGGCAGGGTTTTTCCGTGTAGCTTTGCGCCTTTCCTGGAACTCGCTTTGGAGACCAGGCTGGCCTTGAACTCACAGCACCTCTGCATCTTTTAAAACATGAATTCGGCGGTGGTGCACACCTTTAATTATAATTATATAATTATAATACCACTCGGGAGGCAGAGCCAGGTGATCTCTGTGAGTTCAATTCCAGCCTGGACTACAGAGTGAGATCCAGGGCAGCTTCCAAAGCTACACAAAGAAATCATGTCTCAAAAAAAAAAAAAAAAGAAAAAAAAAAAGAATTCAATCAACATCTGAACACACATACCTGTCATTTACAAATGTCCATGCCATTTGAACCAACTTTTGAATTTTGTTTTTATCACCTAGAAATGAAAAAAAAAAAAAAAAAAGAGGTAATAGGAATAGTAGAAAAGATAATTCACAGGAAGTCACAAGTATTTACTTAAAATCTATTGTGTGTCAGCACAGCAAAGAGCTTTTGTACAGAAAATGATGACAAATGACATGGGTTCACATCCTACCTCTTGATATTCTCTACATGACCTGCACTGAATCACCATTTATGGGAAATGTGGCTCCAAGGCTAATTTTATTAGTCTATTTAAAATCCTGACTCATTTCCCTGTCTCCTATCACTTGGCAACAGGATGACAGAACCTGTTTCTGCATAAAGGAAAAGCATTAACAGCTCCATTATTGCACTGTCTGAGTGAGCCACGGTCTGGGTACATTAGACAGGGAACTTTCTGTTTTTCTCTTTTGAGAAACCTAATCTAAGTACTGTCAAATTAAAAAGATTTGATTTTAGAATGAAAAGTTTTTAAAAAAACAATTGGGGATATGGTTCCGAGTTGAGCACTTGCCTAACAAATGCGAAAGTCCTGGTTCCATCCCCAGCACTATAAAAAACCAACAACAATTCAACAACAACAGAGCAAACCCCCCTTGTCTCCTTACCTTTGAGCTGCTTTGCGTATTTGAGTAGGAACTGGTATGGATGTTCCACTTGTAAATCAAACTTTATGGTCTGCAGTAAGATCCTCTCCAGCACCATGACTTCTTCCTACAGTACAAATGTTGGAAGAGTTGATTATGACCACAGGTCTCTGCCTGCCCTGCGCTCTTAGTTCTATCTTAGCAGATGTTCTTTGCTCCTTCCTACTTCCACTCAGCCTTTTAATATGGGTGCACAGTGATAATCTAAAAACTCAGAAACAAGTGGACAAACCAGAGACAACCTTAAAAAAAAAAAAAAAAGCAAGAAGCAAAAGCTTTTAGAGGCATTATTATGGCAAATACACAAGCCACCTTTGAAAACTAGGCCTTTAAAACCTGATTTTTTATATTGAGTATATGTATGCTCACACAAGGGGTGTGTATGCCATGGTGTATATGTGTAGGTCCAAAAACAACTATGTAGCTCTGGTTTTCTCCACCCATCTTTATGTAGGTTTTGAGGTTGAATTTAGGTCCATAGGGTTGCACAGTCCCAACTGAGCCATCTCAGTGGTTCCACTTTTGGACATTTTGAAGCAGGGTCTCACTCCAGCCCAGGCTGACCTGGAACTCACTCTGTAGCCAAGGGTGGCCTCAAACTCACAGTGACTTTCTCTGTCAGTCTCCCACATGCAGGAATTATAGGTGCGATCCATTCTGCCAGTCTGACCTTTTATTTAAAGATCATGAAAAAATGTAATCCCTCAGGACCTTCCACTGGATGCTGACATGACAGAGGAAACAAGTGGCTTCACAATTCAGAAGCTGTGTGCACAGGGAGAGATCGTGTGTACACAAGCTTTATCATTCCGAGCTTCACTCATTCATAAAAGATGCTGAAGAGAGATCATTCTATCTGAAATGCCACCTCCAACCTTAGCCACATAAAACCCTTTCTTTGTCCAGGGCTCACTCTTGCTCTTTACAGACTTCTGTACATCTCTTGCCATGCATACCTCTGCTATTGTGACTGGGAACTTACTGAGTTTATAGAGTGACTTGGGAAATGGAGGCTTTCCAAACTTTATAGAATTAGCTATGCATAATCCCGCTAACAATCTTTTCAGCTTCGAACAGTTTCAGAGTGTTCTGTTTTATACAAGGCTTATTCTTTAGAGTTTTACTGCTATATATTGATTCTCTGTTCTTCATACTTTACTTTAGCTAGTGCCCTTAAACAGGTACTTCTAGAAGTCACCCATCACACAGCCCAATGATGCCTAACACAGATACTGTGGAATTAGAGAGGAAGTTTGTTTGGCTAAAGAAAAGGTTTTGTGGAGGGTGGAAAATCTCTTATCACTAACACTTGCACAAACACTTGAGTTCTGGGAAGAGGAGACGGGTAAGAGGTTCTTACCCTGGAGCATTATGTCATGGAATGCAGAACACTCTTTAACATTCAGTATTTCCCATCACATGGCAAGTTTGAAGTTTTGTACCCTAGTTTCTTAGTGTTCTCTCATAAAAGCTTTCTAAAATTTTAGGAACTTGCACACTGTAGTAAAACCACCTTTTCTTGCCTATTATTATCATCAGTGCCTGCTTCCCAGAGTCACCAGCATTTCCTCTAAATGTAGAAATCATCTTTACTGAATATGCCAATGACTTCCAGGCTGTGGCCCTTTAGTCTAATGAAGACAGCCCCAGGTCTAGTCTCCCTGTGAGTTTCAGATACTCAGTTAATGGGAGTAATTACAGGTCTCCCTGCAAACACCATTCTCCAGGATGCTTTATTCAGCCTCTGCTTGTCTGTACCTCTGGGTAGATTGCTCTCACAGCATCTTCAAATGATCTTTTAAAGCATGTACCACAGCTAACGATCAGGTAAATGACTATGGGATTAAAATCTATCCTGCCAGTCCATTGTAAGACTACCAAAGCAAAGACAACACCCTGTTTTGCAAGGTGTTTTACGTCTAGTTTTAAGATAGAGGTTGAAAAAATTATGTAATGAATATGTAAAAAATTAGTATTGCTGGGAAAAACAGTTAAAGCAAAGGTAGTACAAAAAAAATCCTCCAGCTAACCACTTTATTTTTCCTGAATACTTACACTGCTAAAACAATTGTTTCACCTCTGCCTAGGGAAAATGTCTCCCTTGACATCTTTATCTTCTTATCTGGGTACTTCCCAGTGCCTCTTAGCTCCCACATCATGTCTGGGAGACTGTGTATGGTAGAGAGGAAGTACTGAAGGTTAAAGGAGGGTCCTCCAAAGTACCCACCAGCAAACAGCACTGCTGTCACGTGCCTTAGGCCTACAGTGGTCCCAGATCTGTGACATCTTACCTAAGCCATCTTAGCTACAAAGATCACTTGCCCTGCGGCCAAGGCTTGGCTGAAGCACATGACTAGCATGCCTAGTCAAATCAATGACATAAGATCTCACTGCTCTGTAGAAATCAGATGTCCACGGACACAGAAAACATTCTTCGAGGGCACATTTTTATAAAGATAAAATTGCACTTCTGGTTACTGCTAACGTAAGTTCTGAGTAGGTTCAAATGGTCATAAACAGGGCAACATATATAATTAAATTCAGGTCAGAATGATCCACAGTCACAACCCTTACAACACATTAGTGTTAGTCATAACCACAATATATAGATGAGTATTCTAGACCCTTGTTAGTTCTGCAAAGCTGTAAGGAAAATGACTGCATGTTTTATATACACATATAAATGTTGCTTTGGAAAAAGAGAAGATAGTTGTTATGAGATACTACAAGATAGTTAAGAAAGAGAAGACCGGGCAGATGAGATGGCTCAGTGGGTAAAGGTGTTGCTTCCAAGCCCGACCACCTGGGTTTGGTGCCCAGTACTCCAGTATGGATAGAGAGAACCAACTCCCTCAAGTTCTTTTCTGACTTCGAGAGGCGTGTGCACACACATATACGTGTGAGATACTTGATTACACTGTGTAAAGATATGTCACTGTGATTGGTTTAATAAAAAGCTAAATGGCCAATAGATAGGCAGGAGGTATAGGCGGGACTTCTGGACAGAGGGAGTTCTGGGAAGAAAAAAGAGGGAGTTGCCAGCAGACACAGAGGAAGCAGGACATGAAGGAGGAGAGGTAAAAGCCTCGAGCCATGTGGCAACGCGTAGATTAATAGAAATGGGCTAATTTAAGTTATAAGAACTAGTTAGAAGCCGGGTGGTGGTGGCGCACGCCTTTAATCCCAGCACTCGGGAGGCAGAGCCAGGTGGATCTCTGTGAGTTCGAGGCCAGCCTGGTCTACAAAGTGAGTTCCAGGAAAGGCGCAAAGCTACACAGAGAAACCCTGTCTCGAAAAACCAAAAAAAAAAAAAAAAAAAAAGAACTAGTTAGAAACAAGCCTAAGCTAAGGCTGAGCTTTCCCAATAAGTCTCTGTGTCATTATTCAGGAGCTGGTTGATGGGACAGAGAAAGACTCATTACACACGTACACAGGCATTCAAATACAAAAGTAATAAACAATCACAACAGCGCATGTCTTCTTGAGTCAGAAGCAAGTCAGCTGGGAATGAGAGTCTGCTGAATCTCCTGGACATGCTGCCATTCTCAGAGTTCTCAAGTGCTGTCCTGCACATCAGGAGTACTTGGTCAAGCCTAGGCCATATGACCTCCCCTTGCAAAGCCAGGAAGGCTTTCCCATAAGGTCCGCTTAGGAACCCAAGAACTGGCAGGCACAGTAAGTAGCTTAGAGCCCTTGCCAACACTCCAGGTGGTAAGATTTGAAGGCAGGGAGTTTGAGTTCTTACCTTTGGGTCATCTCCAAACTGGCCAAACTGCACATCATTTAATAAACTACGAGCTGTTTTGATGATATCTTTACACTTTTTTGGTGTTTCCTCTACTTTCCCAGCCAGAAAGAGACAACAAGCTCCTGTTACCTAAAAGAGGAATAGACACTCTTGACTGGTTAGCAAAGATCCCATGAGACAACGTGAGAATGTCCTGACCTTACGGTTAGCCAGTCCTCAGTCTCCTATCCATAGCTCATTGCAAATATCCCAACCCTCTGAAAGCTGGAAGGACAAGCTAAAGAACCCTAAAAATAAGTGGCTTTATAAACCAACTGAAATTTACAGTCTTCAGGTTGTGGTGTGTGTGTGTGTGTGTGTGTGTGTGTGTGTGTGTGTGTGTCTGTCTAAGATGCATGGCACCTTGGGTATGAGCCCTCAGCCTGCAATAAAAAGAAACATGATTTTTTGAAGAGAATAACTGAGGGAACAAAGTCCCGGGTAATTCCTTTCCTACTCTAGATGGAAGGACAACGACAACAGCTCAGTGAGCAGAGCCTGCTCTGGAAAAAGCAAGCTCAGTCTGTCAAGGCCAAGGCCACACTTGCTTTCCTCCCTGCTGTGATCTAACGTGTGCACCTGCTCTGCTCCCCAACTTACATGTTGAAACTAATCCCTAGAGTGGTAGTACTTAGGACTTCTACCCTCCTGAAAGAGGTCTGAAGCAGTCTGCTCCTCTCTACCACTACCTGAGGACACAGCAAGAAGGCACACTTTCTATGAAGAATGGGCTCTTACCAAACACTCCATTTGTCAGCACCTTGATCTTGAACTTCCGACTGTCAGGACTGAGAGGAATTATGTTTCTGATATAAATTACTTAGTCGAAAGTATTCTGTTACAGTAACCCAAAGAACTAAGCCAGAGGCCCCGCAGTTGCTTCTGGGCCCCTTCAATTCTACACACTATACTTGTCATACGATTCTGACTGCACTGGATGTTAGACACTGCCAGTGGATGAAGTTGACACTGACACTACCTCCTTTAAGAACCTCACAAGCCAACAAGGAAAACAGGTATTATTATTATGAGCTGACTCAGCTTACCTTCCCATCTAGGGTCCCCTCACTTTTTTTCCCCCAAATGATTTTTATTTTATGTATATCAGGATTTTGCCTGCATGTCTGTATGTGCAACAGATGCATGCTGGTGAGGGAGTCATATCCCCTGAAACTGGAATTATAGGTGCTGGGGATTGAAATGGGATCTTCTGTAAGAGCAGCATGTACTCCCAGCCAGCCAAATAGAGTTCCTGACTGATGACTGGTCATCACACCGTGTGCCTCCTTCTGCATCTTCTCAAGCTGTTTCTTTTAGACTGCTGTCCTAGCCCATACCAGCCCCTGTATATATTCAAAACTTAGCTTTCTCCTGGCACTCTCTCCCTTGCACGGTCTACTTCCTAGATATAATTAATATCCCCCTTGAATAGTACCATCCTGTCAATACACTTAAGTTATGGTCTTACTTAACCCAAGTTTCTCTTGTGAAAGATAACAAATAAGTAAATTGTTATATAAATTATAGTAAGACTATGGTCCATACTGACCCAAACAAAAAAAGATTTCAACAATGTTAATTGGAAAAAAAGAAAATTCAAAATGGAATTTGTTTATATATAGCATGTACTCATAAGAACAACCATTTTCTGGAAAATAAGATGAAAAGACCCATTAGCCAGTAAGTAGAGATAGCAGGACTTGAGAGTTACACTTACGTATCGTGGGAATTGCTTGAAGGAATGAAACATATAGAATCGATGAAAGTAAATGATTCCAGTTGCCAGGGTGTCATAGTGTCTGTTGTTCTGGTTAAGGCTTTGTCTAGGAATGGCTACAAGTTATGTTCTTAGCTAACCTAAGAGAAGCAACAAGGACAGCCCATATCAACCAAGTCAGCCATCAAGTAAATGGGTGGGAATTAGAGGCTATCAGAATTCTAGTGTCAGAATGAGTACTGCCAAGATTTGTAATTTAGCAAGCCACAAGAAATACTTGAGATGTGATCTTACTAGGGCTGGTTTTCTCCTAAGTAGCCATTTGCTCAACAGCTAAGTCTACATATTTAAATGATAAGACAGAGACAGAATCCCTGAACAGCCAGTCAGACAACTTCGACATCAAAGGTACCGAAGACCCGTGCTAGTGCACCAAAGGACTGCATGTTTGTCTATAGCAGCTAATCTAATTCTTAGTGGTGGAGAGCTTATTCACAACAAATCCCACGGAGACTCAGGATACAACCCCAAACGTGTGCCCACATCAAAGATGAAGCGAGCCCCCTCTCGGCGGTACCGGGCCTCAGTGGCTGGATCAAGTCCTTCAAGTTGTGAGGGTGTATGAGCCAAGTCCTTCTTATCCCAGTACCAGCATGGTTTAGTGTGGTCCAGGTTTGCTGATGTGACTGAAGGGCTTGAATTTTCTTTGTTCTCCTTCATTTATTGAAGTAGCCTTGTTCTTCCCAAAAGGGCCTCTGGAATGTTACAATCCTAAGAGAAAGAAGGAAAGATGCAAAAAGGATACCACACTATTAATAATTTCAATCATAAATAATCCATAACTACACAACATGGCAAACAAAGGATCAGCTGAGGAGCTGGAGAACACTGTAGGTGAGAGCAGCTCAGACTGATTGCATGCCTTTAATCCCAGCACTTGGGGAAGGAGCAGTGTTTGTGAGACGCAACCAGAAAGACCCGAACATTCTGCCCGAGGCCAACCTGGGGCCCAGCTGCTGATCCTGCGAAGCCCAACAACTTGGAGGTGTTGGTGAGATTGCCCTGCTGAACAACCTGTTCAGCTGAGATCCATTTGGGAGAGGTTTCAGAATCCTACAGTCCGCAGTCTGAGGAAACAAGATCAGCTGAGGAATTGGTGAGCAAGCAAAATGAGACCCGAGAACGCAAGAGTAGGAGCCGTCTAGCCACTGAACCAGATCACCAGAGTCATAAACCCATGCTACACTGACCAGGAACAGGTAAGGCCCCATCTCCAGACCGGCAGACCAGGTCTCTAGCCCCTAGGCCCCAGCCATCGGAGCCCCAGGGACCAGGCAGCTACCTTTCCCTGCTCCCTCACCAAGAAAACCATCCCATGCGACACCAACAACCACTAGAACCATAAGCCCACCCTGCAATAATTGGGAACAGCTGCTCCCTGAGACAGAACCCACTAACTGATTGGACTAAGCTGCTCCCAGAGAAACAGAGCCCAACAGCACCAATTCGACCAAGAACTCCCAGAGGACCAAGACTAACAATTAGAACAAGAGAGGCACCTTCAGACACAGACACCGCCTGCACCGAGCAGAGGAAGAGATGAGTGGACGCCAGTGCAAAAATACAGGCAACAACATAAAGACCTATATGACAACATCAGAACCTAGGGATTCTACACCTGCAAGACCTGAACATACCAAGGCAGAAGAAGCAGAAGAAATCAATCCTAAAAATGACTTTAAGAAGATGATAGAGGCCCTTAAAGAGGGAAAAAAAAACCTCTCTTAAAGAGGAAATAAAAAATTCCCTTAAAGAAATGAAAGGAAAAACAAACAAAAAATTGGAAGAAATCAAAGAAAGCCAAGAAAAAGTAATTAAACAGATGAAGGAAACAGTTCAAGATTTGAAAATTGAAATCGAGACAATAGCGAAGACACAAACTGAGGGAATGCTGGAAATAGAAAATCTGACTAAACGAACAGGAACTTCAGATGCAAGCATAACCACACAACATGACTGAGGCAAGACCCCTCAACCCGCAACGTACTACTGATTGCTAGTTCAAAGTTCAGGGTACTCTCTCCAAAGCCAATTCAACACACACCCTAACTGAATCCAGCACTGATCAATCTGAGTTAATGGTGGTTTAGGACAGCATTCCATACGCTGAATTCTAAAGCTAAACACAAGTCTGGATGCCCTGCTTTCTCTCTGCCTTTTGTTTTCATTGACATATAGCCTCTGTTGCTGGTTTAGATTCCATTCTTCAGTACAACCTGGCCTGTCTGACACCCTATGCTCATGTTCCCATATTACCCATCTCTACAATTAGCACCTACTAGTCAGATTTCCTGGTTTTTACTTGATTGCTCTTATGAATGTCATAGGATTGGTTTAACTCAGGAGGTGGTCCATGAGGAAGCATCTCCTTTAGATTTTTCTAGTTTCTACCTCCTCAGACCCTCCAAAGGCTCTAGGTTGACAGCAGATGGAAACAAAGAACTTACTCAAGGTCACCAAAAGTCAGTGCCTTGCAAAGTGGCTCAAAAGCAACATTTTCACCCTGGCAGCAGAAGAGTTCCAAACGAGGGGGTGGAGTCAGACAGTCAAGTGAGGAAAAACCCAGTTTCAGACTCAGGCCAGAGGCCCATCATTGCATCTAGAGGCCTGCCTTCTTCAAGGCCTGTATCATTTCTGGTGGGAAAGCTGACAACCGTAGGGTGGAGCACTCTGCTCCTAGCACCTGGGCTGTTCTAAAGGGAATCTAGTCTTTCCTCCAGCAGGAAGAACCAAGCAGCTGGAGAATGCAGCTGTTTGAACGGTCCAGGGGAGAACTCTGATAGACTTTAGGGAAAGTCTCCGAAAGCAAGAAAGGGACAGAGTGGTGCAGAATTAAGAGTTTTCATCTTTAACCCCACAAGAAATGAAGGGGAAGCAAACTGAAAACAGAGGTAGCAATCAAGAGTGGCAGACATTGAAGGAAAATTAAAGGATTAAAAGTCATCAAGGTATTCAAGGGGCTGGAGAGATGGCTCAGCAGTTAAGAGCACTGGCTTTTCTTCTAGAGGTCCTGAGTTCAGTTCCCAGCACCTACAGGGTGGCTCACAACCTCCTATAATGGGATCTGTGCTCTTTTCTCTCTATCTGCAGGTGTACATGAAGACAGAGCACTCATACATTAAAAAAAAAGTCAAGGTATTCAAATGGGCAGTGAGTTAAGAACACTGAAAGGGGACTCTGTGGTGATGGTCACACACCTTTGAATACTGTAAGAACTACCGATTTGTACATTTTAAATATTTAATTTTGTTTGACATGAACTATATCTCAATAAAGTAGATTCAAACACTCAAAAGAACATTCTTAGAAGTGAAAATATGGAAAAAGAAACCTAAAGCGGGCACTAAGGAATGAACAAACTATGAAATAGCTATAAACATTTTGTTATTGTTTTTTCTTCCCAGCATAAAAAAAGAATATTTGCAATCAGGAGAAAGCCCCATAGGAAGGACCGTTTTGCTCTCCACTCCTCTGTCTGTCACCACTGCTTTACAGTTAATTCATACATAAGTGAGTTTTTACATAGATAACTGTTTTTCCATATTTCTGCAGGCTGACTTTTCAGGTAGAAGTTTCCATGAATATCTCAGGTTCTTTAAACCTAATACTTAGAAAGCCAAATTCCTTCCTCTTGCCTCCCAGCAAAACCAAGGACCTAGGCTGAGGAGTTTAAAAAAAAAGGAGAAAAATCAACACAGAAAGGAAGCCCTTTCCTGAGGAGGAAAGAAAAGTTGGGAGGAAGATGTGACAGGTGATATGTTAGGGGCAGGAAGTAGCTCCTGAGAGAGGATCTCAGAGGCCGGAGCAGAGTTGGGTGGGGGAAATAACCCAGTGAGCAGATGAGGCTGGAAAGATCTCAGAACACATGTGGAAAACCATACTTGTTCAGGTCTATAGTACCTTGATGTCACTGATCACACTTCATACCAATAGTGCACATAATAGTACTAACTGGGTATTCACTAGCCTTCATTTATTAATGAGACTTTAGTTTAGAAAGCAGTTTATACACTACTGGGCGTCAAAAATTGGTGTTCACATAATTCTTACAGTCTTCTTGCCTGGAGCTAGCTATGTAGCCCAGGCTGGCCCAGAACTCACAATCTGGGATTAAAAGTGTGCATTACCATACCTCGTATAATCCCTCCCACCTCCTTTCATTCTCTTTTCTTTGAGATAGGTAGGGTCTCTGTCTACATACCCCGGTTGTCTTGAAACTCACTATGTAGACTAGGCTGGCCTCCAACTCACAGATGTAGACTAGGCTGGCCTCCAACTCACAGAGGTCCTCCTGCCTCTGCCTACTAAGTGTTGGGATTAAAGGTGTGCATCTCTATACCTTTTTGTTTGTTTGTTTGTTTTTAATCTCTCTCTCTCTTTTTTTTTTAAGATTTATTTATTGTGTATACAATGTTCTGCCTGCATGTATGCCTGCAGGCCAGAAGAGGGCGCCAGATCTCATTACAGATAGTTGTGAGCCACCATGTGGTTGCTGGGAATTGAACTCAGGACCTCTGGAAGAACAGCCAGTGCTCTTAACCGCTGAGCCATCTCTCCAGCCCTGTTTTTAATCTCTTATGTTACTTTATTGTACATTTAATCTCAAAAATTTATGTGTGAGATGTGTGTGTGTGTGTGTGTGTGTGTGTGTGATATATATATATATATATATATATATATATATATATATATATATATATATATAGAGAGAGAGAGAGAGAGAGAGAGAGAGAGAGAGATTGAGATTGAGTTGGTTGGCTATGAAGTATGATCCAGATACTTTGTAGGTCACGGCTCAAAAAATTTTCAGTTACCATGTCACACAATGTTTTCTTAGTCTCAGAATTTATCACTGAGAATTTGAAGTTAATGGAGCCAAAGAGACAGCAAACAGCATTGTAGAGTTAGCAAGTAAATTAGGCAGAAGCCTGATTTGCTGACTCTAAGATACTGCATTTCCCCAATCTGCACATTACTTTGTTTCTATAAATGCAACACTGCATCATAGATCACTTTTATGAAGACAGGGCTTCCTTTTACAGCAGGTGAGATTCTGTAAACTTAACCATTTTTAGTAAGTTGCACTTTGTCAGTGTGAGTTTATTATCTTTGCTTTTACAAATGGTGGAGCTAAGGATGTAGCTCCATGGTAGAATGTTTGTCTAGTGTGCCAAGGACCTAGGCTCAACTTAGCACTGCAAAGAAAAAGAACATCTCAGTGTCACCTAACATGTTCCTTATTTTTACTACATTGTCTGTTTGTGCATTTATTAATTTGAGAAGCACAATTCTTTTAAAAAAGATTTTAAATTATGTGAATGCACATGTGTCTGTGCGTAAGTATGTGCACGTGTCAGCAGAGGTCAGAGGCTAGAGTTACCAGGATGTTGTGAGCCATCTGACTTGGGTGCTGGGAACTAAACTTGGAATCCTCTACAAGAGCAGTATGCATTTTCTTCTTCTTTCTTTTCAATACCTACATTCCATAGGAAAAAAAAATTGTTTTTTTTTTTTTAAATTTTATGTGTATAGGTGTTTTATCTGCATGTGCGTCTGCACCATGTGCATGCTTGGTATCTTTGGAGGTCAGAAGACAGTGTCAGATCCCCTGGGATTAGAGTTACAGACATTAGTAAGCCACCATATGTGTGTTAAAAATTGCACCTGGGTCCTTTGGAAGAGCAGCTAGTACTACTGAGCCATCTCTCCAGCTGCTGGTTGCAGTCTTAACTTCTGAGCCATTGCTGTAGCAGGGAGAACCATGGTTCTTAGACACTTTGTTTGCGATTCAAATATTAATCTGAGGAAGAACAAGACTAGAGCCCCATAGCTTACCTTTGAGGATCTCTCTTCAGGCTGACATCAACCTGCCAATCAACAAGTCTAGTTTAGTAATAGGACCACAAATCAACCTAAAGATATATGTATATTCTTAAAGATATATGTACTTCTTGTGCCAACTAAGATATAGACTATTTTATCCTCAGATGAAACCTAAATGTACTTATGTCCAGCAACCCACTATTTACCACAGTGTAACCAACTCTGGGTACATCCATGTGTATGAGGGTGTGGTCTCCTGTGTGGGCATATGTAGAGGTCAGAGGATGACAGAAGGATGTCATCCTCAATCTAACTTTTGAGACAGGGTTTCTCACTGAATCTGGAGAAGTTTCAGCTAGATGGGCTGGCCAGGCAGTGAGGCAGAAGGATCCACTCTGTTTGTAACACTGGAGTTACAGGTGTATCATGATGTCTAGCTTTCTAGGGTGCCAGGAGTCTGAACTCCGGTTTTCGTGCTTGTATAGAAAGCACTTTAACCTCAGAGCCAACTCTCCAGTCCCATTTTTTTGGTATGTATTTTTAGAAAGATTTATTTTTTTCATTTATGTGTACATGTGTGCCTGTGTAGGTTCCAGTAGAGGGCACTGGATTCCCTGTGGCTGAGACTCTAGGCTGCCAGGAACTGCCTGTCATGGGTGTTTGGGAACTATGCTCAAGTCTTCTGAAAGAACAGCAAGTACTCTTAGCTGCTAAGACATCTCTTTAGCCCGAGTTCCATTCTTTAACAAAAAAGAAATGTAATCTGCATCACTTTGCTTTTTTCTTTCTGAAGTCTGACCATTCATCAGTTCTTACATCAAAGAGATAGCTGATCTTACTCTAAGAAAATTCCAGAAGTACCAGTCTCTACTGTAGTTCTCCACCATTAACTGTATTTGTAGATATTCTCAAAAGCTCTGAACAATGTTACAACATTGAAATTACTCTGTAATGTAAATGCTATCTAATTTATCTGATCTAAAGAATACGAATTACATTTAACCCAACTAGGTATTGTTTAAAAATTCTTCAATTTAATTCCCTTTGACTATCCTTACCCAAGTTTAAAGAACACAAGCAGAGAACTCTTTTCTTCTTTTTATATACTCAGTGAACTTGCTCCATTCAGGCATCATCTCCTAAAACAAGCTCACTCACTTTATGTCAATATCATGATCAACTAACAATATGCCCGAATAATACAGCAAAATATGTGAATACCAGACAAAAGGAGAAAACCACTAAAACCAATTCTACTCATCACAGGAGATTCTTTAGCAAAGAAGGATCTTGGCAACATTGACAACTTTAATCAAAATGTTTACCAACATTACTAAGGCCATCACCCATCTATTCTAATTCACTCAGCAAATAACAGTTTACTAAGTGTCATATAATGGTCTAGGTACTGGGGCTTGAAATCTCTACACTTTCATGGAATCATTCATAGAAACGTGTAATGCATGTCCACAATAACAAGGTGTTGCCCAATTATTCTGTAAAAAAACAATATATATCAAGATATCACCAGGGTCAAGTATGTAAAACATAAAAAGCCAGTCTTTAGCCCAGACTCGTGGCACATGTCTTTTTAACTCCAGCACTCCGGAGGCAGAGCACTCTTTGACCTAGAGGCCAGCCTGGTTTACAAAGAGAGCTCCACACCAGCCAGGATTATACAGGGAGATCTTGTCTTTAAAAAAAAAAAAAAGCCAGTCTGTAGTAGCTGATCAGGCTGTTTCTTACATCAGATGACTTATGGAAAGGTCCGTTTTATCGGCAGTCCTAAGTTAAGAACACTACCAAGTACGTTATGCATGTTAAACTGTTGAAAAACTTACAGATAAACATACAGATGTATTTCGACACTTACTAAAGATCAATTTCCCTAACAACAAGCTGAACCAATCACCCAGGAGAGGATGGTGTCTGGATAAGAACAAGTCTAACTGAGGAAGTCCCCTTTTCTTCATTCCTCGACCTACTCTTGTTCCACAGTCCAACAGTCACGGAACGCTCTCCAAAGTCTCAAGCCTAAATAACAGAGGGATCCACATGCCGGGAGAAAGTAGTGATGACCGGTCAGTCTGCGGCAGTGGAAGCCCTCCCTCCCTTTTCTCACCTGCTAGAACCCACCCCTCAAATCGCAAACACCTTCCTCTGGGAGGTCGGCTACCAGTTCTTGGCATTAGTGTCGCACCCCCAGCCGCAGATCCTCTCCCGAAGCTCCCTCGCCTCCACTCAGCGTCGCCTGATAATTTCAACGTGTATCGGGGTTAGAGGGCGGCGGAATCCGGGAAGTGGAACTCTCCCAGAGAACCCAGGAAGTTGGACACACCCTACTCGGAACACCAGGTGCGCGGAAGGTGAGCGGCGCTGCCCGCTGTCAGCTAGATACTCACCCCTCGCCTCAGGCAAACCCCTTAGCAACGTCTCTCCTTCCTGACAGCAGCCATCTTGGATGTGGAATGTCGGGGAATACGTCATCACCCTGCGTCTCGTGACGTTCTAAGCGTCTGGAGGGGCGGCGAAAGTCAGGTGCCCATCAACCAATTAGAAGAGAGTAAAGCTAAAAAAAAAAAAAAGAGTAACAAGTCTTTCGTCACTTCTCCGCCTACCCTGTGGACCTGTGGCCTGCCGCCTGTAAGGGGAAGGGAACCGCTCGAATTGGTCCTCCCATCCGCCCCGCCCAAATGGCGAAAGGGAGTTCGGGAGCAACCGAACCTGTTAACGGAACTTGGGTTTGAAGGCGGGGCCAGGGCGCCCGTCGTTCAATCACAGCGCCACCATGGGCGAATTCTAACCAATTGTGTCCTTGAATCTGGCTCCGCCCTCGTTCCTGCTGTCCAATGGCTAAGCAGTACCCTAGCAGAAGGGCGGCTGGGCAGCGGGGCGGGGCCGCGCCGAGGCGTGTGAGGTGCGGGCCAATAAACTGCGGCGGCGGCGGCCTGTGGGCGGGGCCCAGAGGCGGGCGGAGCCGGGTAGGGCCTGGGCGGCGGGGCTGTCTCTGGCCGCCGTCCCGCCCCTCCCGTCCGGCCGCCGCCGCCACCGCCGCCGCCGCCGCCGCCGCCGCCGCCGCCGCCGCCTGGGGGTTGGTTGAGGCGGACGGTGGGGTCCCGGCCGGAGTGTGGCGCCGCCGCTGCGCGTAGGCGAAGCCGGCAGGTGAGTGCGGGCGGCGGTCTCCCGCGTGCGGCCCGCGGGCTGAGGGGACAGGGTTCTGCCGCTCCCGACGCCGTGAGGCCGGTCGGCCGGGCGCCGAGGTCCGGCGGACCGCTGCGGCCGAGCTCTTCGGGCCCGGGCGGCTGCGGTCGCCGAGGCCTGGCCGGCCTGTGCCCTGAGGGGACTCGCGCTCTCCCGCCGTTCTCCTCTGCCGCTGGGACGTGGGCAGGCGGCAGGTGCAGGGCGCGGCCTGGGCGCGGCCTGGGCGCCGCCCTCGGGTGCGGCCGGGGCCCGGAACGCGCGCGGGGCGCTGGGACTGCGTGCGGCGGGCTGCAGCCTTGGTTTCCTTCCTCCGGTGGCGGGCGCACGCGGCGTGGGGCCGAGGCGCCTCTCCCTGCAGCCCTCTTGCCCACCGGGAGCTCGGCCCCCCGCTCCTTGTCCTCCACTGCCCGCTTGCAAAGGCCGGCGTAGAAAATAGGTCATGTTTCTTCCCACGCGCCCCTGGCCGAGGTCCACACGCGACGAGCGCGCTGCGAGGGAGAAGCATTCAGTGCTCTAGGAGTTTGCCATTCCGGTTTCCAACTCTGCCTTCTCGCGGCTCCAGCCTGGGGACGCGACTCTGCCTCTTCTCCCTGGTTGCCGCTCTTGGAGAAGGAGCTGATTAGTGACGTGCGCCACTGGCTGCGGGGGGCCTTACCCCCCCCTCGCCCGACGAGTCAGGAGAGGACGTTGAAGCGTTTCAGAAGTGTGCACGCTTTGAGGATGACTTGGGGGCATGCTGTATTCCATTTCTAAATGAACACGATGTTGTTTCCAAAGCAAAACCACTCGAACAGGATGTTGACAGTAATTTTGCCTTGCAGACCCTCAGAAGAGTTGACTGTTTAGTGATGGATCTGTTGTAACAGAACGGCAGCTAGAAGGCTGAGACAGGGCATCCTGAGTTCCAGGCCTGCCAGAGCTACGTAGGGAGACCCTTTGGAAAACACAACGACTAAAACCTGAATTGGACACTGAAAAGTGTGGATTTTCATATGTAAAATGATACCATCCTCATTTTTTTCCTTTCAGAAGTGATGCTGAGGATATTTTAAAGATGAGTTTTAAACAGTGACAGTCTTGGGGAGTGCTAAGTGAATGTGCCTTAAGAATACAGCAGTATAAAAAGACACTTTTTCCTGTCAGAGCCATTACCTACAGTGTATATATGAGCGACTACCTGTAGAGGCCCACTTTATAGATTGGACCCTGGGGCGCTGTGATTGATATTTTGGTGAAATTCCAGTCATTTGGAAACGAGTTTTTCTTTGTCTCAAGCAAAGTCAGGTTCTGAAAAAGCTACAGAGAAACTTTTCTGGGACTCTAAATAACCTTGGTCTCTATCCTTCTATTTCTTCTTTGTACTCCTTTGTCTTGCTTGAGATCTTACCAATATCTGGATCTGGAACTCTAGTCCAGTGGGAGGGAAGTGATTGCTGCTTTCCCCCACCTCTTTCACCTCTGCAGAGGGATGCTGCCCTTGAAGATTCAGAAGTTTGTACTGATGTGGGCTCTAGCAATGAGAGTTTTGTTCCTCTTCTGTTTATAAGTGTTCAGTGAGAGTCTCGCTAAGAAAGAAATGCTGTTAGCTGGGCCTTGTGGTGTAGCTGTCAGTAGTCCCAGCTACTCAGGGGCCTGAGGCAGGAGGATCGTAGGTTCAAAGCCAGCCTGGACTCAGTGAGACCTTGTCTGGCTGGGGATATAGCTCAGTGGTAGAGTGCTTGCTTACTTTGTGAGAAGACTTGAGTTTCATCTTCAGTATTACACACATTTAAAAAAAGGTTACTGACTATCTTTTCTATATGATGCATATTTAGGCCAAATTTAAAGATGATTAAACCATTTCTTTAGAAGCCACCTGGTAATGAGACAGTGAGAAGGTTCTGTAGGCCAACCACTAGAAAACTGGTTTTGTGTTTAGCTCTGTGATGAACAGTCAGCAACCCCCTGAAATCTTGATCATACCCAAGAGAGAATGGCAAAGATGACAGTTCTCAGCAAAGTGGCAGCAGGAGCACAGGGGAGGCTTGCTTGTAGGAAAACTAGTAGATTCCCGGTGTCCACAGAGGTTTGCCCCACCCCATCTTCAACTGCTCCAGCACCTTATATACAGCTGGGTAGTGTTTGCTTCTAACCTGTACACTAACTTCTCTCAGTTTGAGTTGTCTGTACATTACTTCCAATACCTATTACAGTGTCCCTGCTATTCCAGTAGCTGTTACACTGTATCCTTGAGGGAGTAGTCACCAAAAGAGGTTTGTACATGTTCAGTAAGGGTGAACTTCCCTCCCTTTGCAGATTTCCATCTGTAGTTGAATTTGCAATAGAACATCAGATAAGGGAGAGTAGCTAATTGATGCTGTATGGAATTTTGATAAAAATGTGAGTGAAACATACTATGGCTTCTGCAAGCTGTATGAGGCTTTCCAAGTTTCTAAACTGTTTTAGTTACAAAGTGTGTCTCCCTTTTACTCATAGAAGTGGTTGTTAGAAATGTAACTGTGTCTTTGTTGTGTCTAGTTTGATAGAGGCTCTCCTCTTTAGAAAGTGGTTTCCTGCTCTTAACTACAGAGCATGATGATTTTCTTGGAACAGACAGATTTTAGTGTATTTCTTCCTCTTGGAGGAAAGTCCTGGGAATGGAGGCAAGCTGTGTTGTTCTAAAGAAGCAGAGTAGCCATTTATTACAATTAGATTACTTTAACCGAACACTGATAATACTATTCTGATGTTCTTTAGGAGTTGCTGTGGTCAGGTATTTGCTTTCTCTATTAGCTTACAATTTTCACTATTATATTTGTACTCACTTTCTGTTAGTGAAGAATGTTGGGATTGCTGTGTGTCTTTTTCCTTCTGCTACAGTGAGACCAGTTTTTGTATTTAGCCTCTTGAGATTATTAATTAGAGATCTCATGTGTTCAGGTTTTCTTTCTTTCTTTTTTTTTTTTTTTTCCTTTGGTTTTTTGAGACAGGGTTTCTCTGTGTAGCTTTGCGCCTTTCCTGGAACTCACTCTGTAGACCAGGCTGGCCTCGAACTCACAGAGATCCGCCTGCCTCTGCCTCCCGAGTGCTGGGATTAAAGACGTGCGCCACCACTGCCTGGTGTGTTTCAGGTTTTCTAGTTTGCACCTTTGTTGCCTTATTTGGTAAAATTTATTTCTGTACATTGGTTTCATTTTTGTTCTAAATGTTGGAGTTGTTAATTATTTTTAAATGAAAATATCATTAATTCTGCAGTAATTTCTTGCTTGGTTAAACCCTTCTAACAACCTTCTGATTCTTTATTTTTAAGCCAGACATGGTGGTGCACACCTTTAACCCCAGCACTTAGGAGGCAGAGGAAGGTGACTCTCTGTGTTTGAGGCCAGTCTGATCTACAGAGTGAGTTTCTAGGATAGCTAGGGCTTACACAGAGAAACCCTGTCTAAAAAAACCAGAAACAAAAAAATAACATTACAAAAATTTGCTTATCATTTTTTCTTTAGTGTGTGTGTGCTCGCATGAGTGCATGCCAGAGTATATGTATATGTTCCATGCCTGGGCCCATAAGGTCAGAAAAGGATTATCTAGAATTAGATTTATCACAAGGCTCTGAGTTGCCAGATGTGGGTATCAGGAACCAAATGCAGCTTTTCTGAAAAAACATGACATGCTCTTAAATAAGTAGCCGTCTCTCTAGCCTCTATTAATACACTTAATGTATTTTTCTATTATTAAGAAGTTGAGATGCTGGGTGGTGGTGGCGCACGCCTTTAATCCCAGCACTCGGGAGGCAGAGCCAGGCGGATCTCTGTGAGTTTGAGGCCAGCCTGGACTACCAAGGGAGTTCCAGGAAAGACGAAAAGCTGCACAGAGAAACCCTGTCTTGAAAAAACGAAGCAAAAAAGAAAAAAAGAAAAAAAAAAAAAAAGAAGTTGAGACTTAGCCAGGCAGTAGTGGCCGATGCCTTTAATCCCAGCACCCCGGGAGGCAGAGCCAGGCGGATCTCTGTGAGTTCAAGGCCAGCTTGGTTTACAGAGCAAGATCCAGGACAGGAACCAAAACTACACAGAGAAACCCTGTCTTGAAAAAAACCAAAAAAAAAAAAAAGAAGTTGAGACTTAAAAAAGTTAGGTATATTAATAACCTTATGAAAAAAGAACCTTCAATTAGAAGACTATGCAATAATAGAAGTCCTGGGTTTTTGTTTGTGTGTGTGTGTGTGTGTGTGTGTGTGTGTGTGTGTGTGTGTCTGTGTCTGTGAAGTTTGCCTGGTAACTTAAGCCAGAGATGAATCTCATAGACCTCATTTCCACTTGGGAGTCTCCTTTAATTTTTGGAAATAAATACATCATAAGACTAGGGGCACAAACATAGTTATCAACAAGTTTCAAGTGAAGAAAATGGAATAAAATAATTATACATAAAATTCAATATCAAAGACTTGAAATTCTTTCTTTTCTCATTTAAGATACTTTCCCAGTAGTCTCCTGTCAGTGGAGACAAGATTTTTGCTGAAGTTAGGCCTTTGAAAGGAAACTGAGTAATTTCTGATTACCTGACCAAAGTGAATGTTTAACCTTTGGCAAGTTTCACCTCAGTAATGGGGTTGGGGAAAAGGAGGGCAGATGGATAGAGCCAGAAGAAATGTTTTAATAGTCTTTAAGGAGGCCTAAAGGTTGTCTAGAGAATGCAAGTGATTGGATGGCTACAATAGTGCTTTCCTACACTTTTTTTTTTTTATCAGCAAGTAAAATTTGCACATACCTAGTACTCAGTAATACTTGTGTTCTAGGGTTATCATTGTCTGTGATTCTGAGTTTCGCTTCCTTTTTGACATACTGGGGTTGAGCCCAGTGCCTCCCAGGCAAGTGGTATACATCTCTAGGCCTTTAAAAAAACAAACAAACATTTTTTTTATTTTGAGGTAAGGTCTCCATAGGTTAACTAGTGTTGTCCTCGAAGTTTTTGTTTGTTTGTTTTTCAAAACAGAGTTTCTCTGTATAGCCTTGCTGTCTTTGGTCTCTCTGTAGAATAGGCAGGTTCTAAATCAGAGATCTGCTTGCCTCTGCTTCCCCAGTGCTGGGATTAAAGGTGTGAACAACCATCGCCTAGCTGTTGTTAAACTTTTGATCCTCTTGCTTCAGCTTCCCAAGGAGATGGATGACAGGCATGTGCCACTGTACTCAGCTCTCTCCCCCACCCTATATACTCTCCCTCAAGCTTGCTGTTGTCTTTCCTCAGTCTCCCAATTATCGCTTTACATTTTTTTAAAATTACAATTCATTAAGACATCATGTGGTCTTAAAAGCATATACAACTGAGAGATTTTAACAATTTCAATTTTAGAAAATAGGCCTGACTTTAATATCAGCAGTTCTTTATTAAGTAAAACTAAGAAAAAGTAAGAATTAGAGATGAAAAGTCCTCATTAAAGTTTCTTTTACTGTTAAGTATTTACTAGTGACTAAAGTTCTTAGTTTGTTAATTAGCATTGTCATGGTCATCTAATTGGCTTCTGCATTTTTTTGATCTGTAACAAGAATGTGAATTGCAGAGATGCAGGTAGGATTTGTCTGATGGGGGTTGGGGGCTCCTTTACAAGTTTTGCTCATGTCCCATATTTAACTGAGCCCATTCCTGCATGCTTGGACAAAGCAAGTGAAATGGTCTTATCCTTGGAAAAAGCCTGAGAGAAAACTCTTATGCCCATATATTTTGCTATTGCTTTAATATGTTATTTTGAACATCAGAGATAGCAGTGAACCATGGCTGGTTTTGAGCCCAATCCTCAACATACGATTGGTTATCAATAAAATCCATGGTTGAGAGGTACTCATGAAGCTCTGGCACCAGCTGAGCTTATCACCTTGTATAAACTAACTTTTCTAAGCAGCAGCTTTCTCATCTGTAAAGGGGACATATAATATGTGTTTCATCTGTTGTGTAAGATGCTCACCCAAGTTCATGACAGTGTGTGCTCAAACCATGCACTTGGGATGAGGACAGTCCTCCTGTTGGAAACTGCCACTGTACATGGCAGGAATGATAATGGTTTCAGCAGCCTGAAATGCTACTCTGAAACAACGTAACAGCAGAATTGCTGCATTCACTTGAACACTCATTGTTTGGTGTAGCACATCTGTCTTGTTGTAGATCAGTTTATATTACAAACAGCTTTATTTTATCTCCTTTCATGTTAAAGGCTATAGGGTTGTATCCCATTTATCTTTGCCTTTCAGATGATTCACTCAAGAAATGGACATGGGACAAGGGAATGAATTCTCTTGGCTTATAAACAACCTGGAACAGCCTTACCAAAATTATTAAGATCTTGACTTGTTGAGTCCAAGGAGCAGGAGTCCCACTGAAGTGTGACATCAGAAGGCTTTTGCTGCCTTGCTCTCTGGAGGGCAGTGTACAAAGTTGTTCATATTTGGACAGTGTAAGGGGGCATGCTATAAACCTGGAAAAGGAAGAGTTTGAGGAGGGCATGGAAGCCATCTTCACAGAATTTGGACAGGTCACAGAGGAGTGGCTCACAAGTAGGAGACTGCTTCAAAAGTGAGCAGGCAGGACTGGTGGCTTGTCACTGAGCAGAGGACCCCAGGACTGAGTGGGATGCTTCCATTCTGATCCCCAGGACTAGCTTCAGGTTGTGCATTTGTCAGCCAAGTGTAACTCACCTGGATGTTCCACATGTTTTCAGCTTAGACTCAGATGGTGGATAGCGATGCATTGACAGTCAATGGTGACATAATATTGTGCCTGAGGGTTTACAGCATCATCTCAAAGGTATCTTCCAATCCTGATGCTCTGTAATTTTAGAATCCAGAATCCCATGTTTGGAGTGTAAGTGGCTTGAAGGTGATTTAGCAGGTTACAGCTGTCCTGTCACCATTCAACACTGTTGTCTTTGTTTTAGAGAAATTAATAGAAGCGATTGTTCATGATACCTGACTCCTTACTTTATTATTATTATTTTTAGATAATTGTTTTAAATAGGAGCCTCATGGGGACTGAATAGATTTCTTTATTTGGAGGAATGATGTAGATACCAGAACATAGGTGTTTTATGCAGTTTATAGAAAAGGTAAAGCTAATCTCAACATGCAGGTACTGTCCCAGTGGCAGGGAAGCAGAGTGGATGTCAGCCCAAGGCTTAGCTCTGGTTGCTGCTTCTGAGGATGTGCATGGTTGTCAAAGAGATACCCTGCCAGGCTGGGCTTAGGGGCTTCCACTTTGCACAAGTTGGCCACCTGGTCACCTAGTTCTTTCATAGATGTCACCGGCTTGTTCAGGTAGTGGATTTCAGTGAAGTCTTACCAGTCAGGGTCATTTTTGTCAGTGACCAGTTTATATAATTTCGGCTGAGACAGATTCAGCCTTTCCCCAAGTATAACACACAGTCCATTGTGTTCAGCCTCCTTGCCCAGTTGTCATGGTCTGGCTAGACACCTGCAGGAAGATGTGGACACTTTTTGTTTCTTCAGGCGCTCAGTTTCTCAGTGTGCTCATCCTCATTGAAATTAAAGTTGTTAGATCTAGAGAGGCAATTACTAGAGCTATCGTCTGCAGATGTAGTTTGTCCCCTCACAGTCCTGATGGCTATTCTAACACTCCTCTGATACTTGCAATAGGGATGCTGTAATCACTGATGGTGACCGAACGTGCTGCTTCTGCTGCCTTCTAGGGGGAGGCTTGAGTTCAGGGTCCAACCACTCATTGTCAAGAAGCCAGGAGTTAATTTAACAGCAGCTCAAAACCATTTGTGCTGAAAAACAACCAGAGTGGTTTAAAAATATCTAGAATTAGTTTAGATTTGTGGGAAAATACTCAATATTTTTATGGAAAGCAACTTTTTTGGAGTTCCCAAGTTACCATGCATACATATGATAGTCCAAATTATTCCATAGCGATTAAAATTTAAATCTATGTTTGTGTTGGCACTTAAGCAGCTACTGAGTCAAACTCAGCTCTCTTAACCACTTGCCTTGGCTTCTTGATTCCTTTGAGTCTATGGCACACAGCACTTCCATTGATTCAAGAGTCCTGTGCCGGTTGGTGGGTACTAGCCACACTGTGTAAGTTATGGTGGCATGGCATGCTGGACCAAGCTAGAGTGTGCTTCTGATAACTGTCAGTTCCAGTTAACCTGGCACCATGTGAAGCCAAGGACTATAGAGTGTTTAGGGAGATGAGGAAAGGCATGCTTCCTGTTCTTCCTACACATTGGCAGGCTTCACCCCCTCAAGTGAATTTAACAGCTGGGAGCTTGGAACAGGAGGAAGCACATGACCAGAACCTCCTTCAGAAGGCCCAGCTGTGAAGATGGGTCAGTGCAAACTAAATTGAAAAGCAGATAATGCTGTGCTAGGTTTCCTGGGCAAATTGCCAAATAAGTACCATCAAAAATGTTTATTCTAGTTGTATTTAGTTCAAAGCAGCATTTTCAGGAAGAACTTATTAAAGTACAAGTTTATTTCCTTTCCATTTCGATTATGAAGTAATCTTAATTTTTTGCAACTGAATGTCATCCATCAGTATACATGAGTTGTACTGTGTAAAAATGAGCTAAGTATTTAATACCCCCACCCTGTTACCTCCTCCTCTTTAGCCATGGTCCCCAAAATGTGGTTCATTTGTTTCCTTGTATAGACAAGAATGGGAAATAATTCAGTGGTGAAAATAGTCAGAACTTATTATAGTTGCCCCTGCTTGCCAGTCAGCCATTTAACAGTTACGGTATTTGTTTCCTGTCTGTTAGGTAGGGAGATTGCTGATGGGCTTACAATAGTTTGTACTGCTTTAAAGGGCTAGGCTTTAGGATCCTATTCCTTTTACAGACTTCTGGGTAATGAATGGAGACAAGTGGGGAGCACTTGTAGCAAGCTCTGCTTCTGTAGGTGCCTCTTGAGAGTGAAGTTCTCACCCAGCAGCCAGCCCGCCCTCCCTCCCTCCCTCCCTCCCTCCCTCCCTTCATCTGAAGTATTACTTATTGTTGCAGGGACTTCTGCTCTTCTGCTTCTCCCAAGATAGTTCGTACCTGATTTCAGTGTAAGCTTCAGGGGAGAGTATCTTTCACTTAGCCTTGTGCCATACAGCTAACATTTCTATTGAGAGCGAAGGGGAGAGGAACAGAGAGTGAGTGAGTGAGAGCATAAATGTTTAATTAGCATATGTTTACATAAATATATAGAGTGAATATTGGCAATAAATATTTGGTCTTTGTAGGAAGCTGATGAGTGAATAGTTACCCTCCGCCACACACACCCCATACACGGAGTGTTTAAGATATGCATGGTACCTCTTTAACATCTTTTTTTTCATTAAAAGTTTGAAACTAACACCCAAGTGAGCCAAATCACAAAGAAAGTGAACCATTGTGTGTAGGAAAGTTTTGAATCATAAGCATAAATGGTGGGTAATCATTTCAAATCCACAAGGTTAGGGAAATCACATTGCGTAGATCATTTTTGTTAGTGTAAACTGGCAAGGGAGAATTGGATTTGGAAACCACTTTTCCAACTGATTCAGTCATCTTTCTTAAACTGTACTTCCCTTCTTACCTTTCTGTCTTTAGTTACTTGGACATTTGGGAAATTATCTGTGTTGCTTTATTTTGGATGTGTCTTAGTTTCTGGTCTCAACTCTGAGACCTACAGGCCTGGCCTTCCCTAATTTTGTTGCCTTCACATTGGTCAGCATTGCCTAAGCAGGGAGATGGGGAGAACTTGTTTACTCAAGTGCCCTTATGCTTGTAGAGTCAGCCTGGATGCTGCAACTGGTTCATGGCTTCAAGCTTGAGTCTGCTGCTTGGTGGCTGTGGTCTCTTGGCCAAGTAACAGCCCTTGCTAGGCTTGCTAACAACTGGAGTCTTCAGCACCGGCCTTACTGGGTTGTGCTGGCCACATGGACAGATGTATGTGGCCTTTGTAGCAAGTGCCCACTGAACTTCCAGCTGTGCTTGGCCATAGCTCTTCCTTTGGTACCAGAAACAACTAATTTCCTTCTTTACTGCCTTCAAAGAGACTAAAAATATACAAGAAGTGTGAACGTATTTCCAGAAGTTCTGTTATTTAATGTCCTGAAGTCTTTCTGTATCTGAAGTGGTGGTTTTCTGAAGAAACTCTCTTAAGTCTGACTCTAGTACCACGGTCAAGCTGTGTCTCCCCCACACCACGTAAGTGTATATTTTTACTTGGAGAGTTGTCCTCATTCTTCAGTAGAGCTTGTTAAACACGCAGTCATTGTTTCCTTCTGATGCTTGTATGGTTTGTGTATGAAGTGTCAACTACTCTTGTATCGAAGGTTTGTCAAGAGGTGATGGAGCCTAAGGGTTCTGGCCTCAGCAGTGGATTTGGTGTGCAGGCTGAGAACTCTGGAGCCCCACAGCTGAGAGCCCTGGAAACTATCTTTTGGGTGGAACAGATTAAGAGGTGGGCCAACTTAGAATCCTGTACTTTAGGGAGGTGTGCTCTGTGAGGACCCAGACAGTTACTCCTTCCCTTCTGTAAGTGGAGATTCTGTGTGGACTAGGGCTGGCTGCTTCCTCTCTCTCTTTGATTCTACAGGGCTGTGGGAGGGAAGCAGTCCAAAGAGACTTACAAGAGACAAATCCCAAGACAAACCAAGCCTTTATCATCTGTTAATGACCTTGCCTTTGAACCTTCCTCACCGACTTTTGTAGGAGTGACAGCTGCAAAGAAGAGCTTAGAATTCCCCTAAGGTCACTGAGGACAATTTCGCAGGGCCTTAAAGTATGTGGGAAACTATACCAGAAGACAGAGGCCTAGACAAGGCATGGCTGTGTTCCAGAACACAAACAAACCCATGGAGCTAAGTGGTGTAAAGGATAGATAGAATGAAGCCAAGCAGGTAGAGTGAGGTGAGGCAGTTCATCCTTCTAAGGCCTTGCTGGGGAGGGCAGCTGTCAACTTGGAGCTGTGGATAGACATTAAGTTGAGCAAAAGAAGCCCATGTGGAGTATAAATTTGTTACCTGAAGTTGAAAGAAGAGGAAGCTGATCAAGGGTAATAGAAGTCAAGATAGTAGCTGCTTCTCGAGATGCCTCTAGATTGAAAGTGCCTGGTGGGTGGGTGGGGTACACTGGATGTTCTTGTTACTTTACTGGAAGTGGTGGCTGTGTGGCAGGCATATGGATAAGCCAGGGAAGCTGTGCACTGTGCTTCAGTTTATCAAGGCCAACTGTGCACAATGGTGGAGGAGAACGGCGTCAGAGAGAGAAGAGTAGAACCTGGCCTGGGAGTGGCTGCCTAGGCTGAACAACCGTGGGACTTTGAAGATGATATACGAATGCATATACACATGCATGCATGCACACACACACAGGCTCTTCCAGAGTCTAAATTACTGATGGAGTTTCCAAGTTTTATCTTCTGTATCTCTGTACCTATTACTGTTTCTAGAAGCTGGACATTTTTGAACTTAACTGTTTGTATTGTACAACAGTTACTGCCAAAGAACTCTGGTGCTTTCACATCCCTGTGACATAGTTAATGGTCTCTCACATGGAACAGGCATTTGACATTTTCTGTATATCACCAGGGGATAGACACTTGGCCAGCAGCATCAGAAACACAGGTTTTTGCCCCATTAGAACTATGGGGAGGATTTTCCTTGAGAGCTCAGTGCAGTATCCTCTGCGGAACAACTGCTATGTGTAGAGGTCTGAGCTGTGGGTTTGAGGTTAGGAATATAAATAAGATACAGAGTGTTCCCTCAAGGAGCCTTATGTCTGGGGCAAGACAGAAAGAAGTGGGCTTTGCATTAGTCATGTACCACAGTAATTGAAGGACATTTAAGAAATTGCAGGAGAGCCAGGCAGTGGTGGTGCACGCCTTTAATCCCAGCACTTGGGAGGCAGAGCCAGGCGGATCTCTGTGAGTTCGAGGCCAGCCTGGACTACCAAGGGAGTTCCAGGAAAGGCGCAAAGCTGCACAGAGAAACCCTGTCTCAAAAACAAAAAACAAAAAACAAAAAACCAGGAGTGTGAAGGACAGAAGACTATGACTGGGAACACTGGAAAGGCTTTCAGGGGATGCCTGGATATGAGTTTAAGAAAAAGCAGCTAATGAAAGTGACTGAAGTGTTGGACGAGGACTGGAAGGGATGGAATGGAGAGATGTATTCAGGGGTACAGGTCATCTGCACTAGGATTCGGAGCCTCTGGTATTGCTGATCTGTAAGGTACTGCGGAATGGGGTAGTAGCAGGGAAGGTTGGTTTTGTATTACAACTTGACACAAGCTAGAGTCATCAGAGGGGACAGAGCCTCTGTTGAGGAAATGCTACCATGAGATCCAGCTGTAAAGGCATTTTCTCAAGTAGTGATTGATGTGTGAAGGTCCAGTCCATTGTGGGTGGTGCCATCCCTGGGCTAGTGGTCCTGGGTTCTAGAAGAAAGAAGGCTGAGCAAGCCATGTGAAGCAAGCCAGTAAGCAGCACCCCTCCATGGCCTCTGCATTGGCTTCTGCCTCCAAGTTCCTGCCCTGTTTGAGTTCCTGTCCTGACTTCTTTGATGATGAACAAACAGCATTGTGGAAGTGTAAGCTGAATAAACCCTTTCCTCTCAAACTTGCTTTTTTGTTATGGTGTTTCATTGCAGCAGTAGAAACCCTAACTAAGACAGTAGCAAAAGAGGAACTTGGTCAGGGAGAGAGACATACTGTTGTCAGAGTCTAAGCAGGAGATATGTAGAATGAGGTTGCTGCAGATACTCAAGTGTGAGCCAGGCAGTCATTGGCAGGGGATGTGGTGTGACGCATCAAGTATTTAACTCTGTTAGTCTGGAAGACCTTTCAAGCTCTTTGACCCTGAAATACCATGTGCTTCCTGTCTGTATATAAATGGAGGCAGTATGGAAGTGGTGCTCAGTTCAGATTCTAGCTTAAGCCTCTTACCTGATAGGTGACCTTGGACAGAGAAAAGATGTGATCACCCAAGGAACTGATCTTAACCTGGTGCCTGATAGAGGGTAAGTGACTCAATATAGGGAGTTTGCTGTGGCTGCTTGAATGAGCCCTTGGAGGTCGACTAACACCAGGGACAACTGGAGAGTTGAGGGACAGAGGACCTAGTAAGGCCTGTTTACAGTCCTGACATCATCACACCACTTGGGGAGGAGCAGCATGCCTTTGTAGGCCTTTCCCATTAGAGCAGGAGAAGGGGCTATTAGCTCTTCCTGATCTTGAGTCATTTAGAGAGTCACAGGATAGCAGGTCTTGACAATAAGACTGGAGCTAGAGCCTAGTCGTATGCCACCAACAGTGTGGTTCTGCAGTTCTTCTTGCCAGCCAGCAGATCTCTGCTATATTTGGAAGTATGATTAAAATGTTATTACTACCAGGCACCTCAGTGGCTTTCATTTCTTGTAGGCTGAGTTCTGTGGCTCCACAGAGGTGCCTTCATAGACCTGGGTGGGCTTGATTCCCAGAGAAAGGCTTGATGCTCTGTCCAACCTATGTCCTTTTTCTTAGTTGGGTGCCAGTGATGATGGAGAGGGAGTATCTGCCTCCTTTCTGAGACTCAGGAAGAGGTGCTTAAGCTGTTCCTCCTGCACTCTGTCTAGCTTTTGATGTTAAACTGGCTACTTTTGTTTCCTAACCATTTTACATGTTTACAAACTTTGCCCTACCACAGTTCTCCCTATCAGGCAGTTCTTTCCTTTTTTGATGTTTCATATTAAACCTAGGTTGTGTTTTCCACCACTAAACTCCATGCCCATTCCTACCCGGACCCATTCATTTCTTTATTATAATAAGCGACCACATGCCGGGCGGTGGTGATGCACGCCTTTAATCCCAGCACTCGGGAGGCAGAGCCAGGTAGATCTCTGTGAGTTCGAGGCCAGCCTGGTCTACAGAGAGAGATCCAGGAAAGGCTCAAAGCTACACAAAGAAACCCTGTCTCGAAAAACCAAAAAAAAAAAAAAAAAAAAAAAAAGCGACCACAGTAGGCATTTGTTTCTCCCTTGAGATGGTGTCAATAATCATCCAGGGACTCCATGAATGGGGAGTGTCACTGGGGTGGCCTGTGCTACTCTAATGAGCTCTTTTCCAGAGGATTGGTCCACACTTCCTTCAGGAGTCCCAGCACTCTCAGTGGTTAGCTTACTGCCCTCCTCTCCTTGCTGCCTTGCTTCACCTGGCCCCACCTATGAATGGCCTGAGCCCTACTTTCTTTAGACGTAATGTCAGCTCCTTGAGGTCTTTACCCAGAAGTCATTGTTATGTCCTTTGTCCCAGTATCTCATTTGTCTGTGAAATATCCTAGTCATTACTCATGTGTCTGCTGGCACAAAGTTCATGTGGCTAAAGTGCAAGACTGGACAGGGACAGGAAGTCCATTGAAGGCCAGGGTCTGTGTGAAGCTTATCTAAGTCCTGCACTTGCTTTCTGAAGCATTTTGGATTTGACATGGAGCAGAATGTGGGCATTAGACTAGCTGAGATGTTTCTTTTCAGTGTTTGTCTGGAAAGGCTAAACTGTCACTGTGGGAAGTGGTTGTTTTAAGGGAGAGTGACCAAGGATCTAGTATTTCTGACCCTACCATACTCTGTGTGTGTGTGTGTGTGTGTCTGTGTCTGTGTCTGTCTGTCTGTCTGTCTGTCTGTGTGTCTGGTATATGCATCAGCATTATCCCCTTGGTGTCTTGCAGTAATGCTTCAGGGTACAATGTGAAAGTCTGGATAGCTAAAATTTGTAGTGTTGTAGCTGCCTCTGCTGTGGTTTCATCAGTGAGAAGGAGTGCACTTTGACTTCTGAGACTGCCTTGTATGATTTTCTTTCCTGTTTGAGAGGCTTCAGGTTACTTACACATTTTTTTACCCTTAAGAAAATTCAAGTTGTGTATTGAGGTAAGATCTTAGATGCTTCCCTGCCAATCTAATTTCTTGATTTTATTCTTTGATGATGTAACTTCCATTTCTTTGTCTTTTCTCTCCTCTTTATAGTCAGAAAATGGGTAAGAAGAGTCGAGTGAAAACTCAGAAATCAGGTACTGGGGCCACAGCCACCGTGTCACCAAAGGAAATCTTGAATCTGACAAGTGAGCTGTTGCAGAGTAAGTGTCCCGTTCTCCATCCCACCCCTACCCTCACCAGCTGTGCTTGCCCCACATGACCATGCCTTTTCACTCCTCTGCCTGTAGCAGGGGTATGGAACTCCCTGAAACAGGAGCTCATCAGAGCAGCTTGTGCTCTGATCTTCTTAGCCGTGGACCTGCGCATTGCAGAGCTTCCCTCACCTCAGTCCCTCTTCAAAGACTGAGATGTGGGCGCCTGTTAGGGCATGTAACTGTCAGATGTGAAGCTTCTATACCCCAGCCATGGGATGTGATCCTCTCCAGAGACCCATAAGCAAGGACAGGTTCCATTGCTCTTCAGCAGACTGGCCCTGTACAAACTGCTAGGCTCCGTGTCTGTCAGCAAATACAGATCACTGTCTCCAGCCACTTGACAAGGACCACATGAGATTTGGTTTGTGAAGATGTATCATGACTGTCAGCCTTAGGCAAGCTCAGCTTGCCTTAAAGGGAGCCATTCTTCTGGAATGGCTCACCGTTATTTTCAGTAATTATATAAGTGTGTTTGTAGTTTGAGATGAAGTGTCATCAGTGCCTACACTTGCTTTTTTATGCTAAAATACTTCGATAATTCTTGAGTTGTAAGTTAAAACTGGTGCTGCTGATACCTCAGACATAGCCATGATCTTTGGCCCCTATATTTGGGTTGACCTTTTCCCTTTATGTTTACATTATTTGACAGCTAAATCTTAAGTAAAAATAGAGCTTTTCCTCAAAAATTGTAGCCAGGCTCCTGTCAGGTCCCTCCCTGGGTGCTTTGAGCTCCACTGTCCCTGCATCTCATCATTGTTCTCCTCTCTCCCATTAGAACACAGGTGGCTCTCAGCCCTGACTCCTGCTTTGCTGTTACACTTCAGGGCCTCAGTCAGCACTTGGTGGGGGAAGAATGAAGTCAGACTGGTTAACTGAAAAGTTAGGCGTCAGCACATAAGCAGATTATGTGAATTATTTGCCTATTTGCCACATGGTCCTTTCCTTAGTGAGATGGGGGCAGTGGGTTTGGCAGGAGCGACAGGGAAGGAGACTGTCTTTAAGCTGGTGTAATATTTAATAAGGCGGTGCTGCCAGGAGGCTGGTTGCCAGTGTGTTCCAGGACTGGTCGGGGTTGGCTCTGCAGTTCAGCCTCTTCAGAAGACTCTTCGCTCCTTTTTCAACTTGACTGTGCCATCTCTTTCGTAGTCCCCCAGAGTGCTTGATGAAGCGCATACACATGGATGTGAAATGTTTGTCAACTAATTTCACATTACAGAATGCAGCAGTCCTGCACCTGGCCCAGGAAAAGAATGGGAAGAGTACACGCAGATCCGGTCTCTGGTTGAGAAAATAAGAAAGAAGCAAAAAGGTAAAGTTGTTGGAATGATGCTCTTGAGGGGAAGCTGGGCATAGGTTAGTTGTTTCTTAGTGGTAAGACCTCAGGTCCTTGTGTCTGTCTATAGAGAGATGAGGCAGCCACCCAGAGAGACCCCCAGAGACTATTGTCCACTTGAGAGTGAAGGTCACAAGTGCTGATCTATAGGAGGAAACATTTGTGACTGGGGGCTAAATGGCATGACTTTTATTCTTTTTTATTTTATGACATGTGTATGAGCCTTGTTTTAACTGTTTCTTTTGACATGTCAAGTGGTGTTGATTTGATTAGTATCTTACCAAGTGTTTATGATTGACTCGAGCCCACATTTTGTTTCTTTGAGATAGAGTCTTGCTGTGTGACCCTGACTAGCTTTGCACTCGTGGCAGTCTTTTTGTGTCAGCCTTCTAGTTGCTGGAGTTATAGGCATGAACCACCACATCCAGCCCAGTCCACCTTGATGAAGAGATAGTTACATTTCTTAAGCTGTGTGGGTTTGTGGTTTTTTTGGGGTCGTGGTGGTATGCTGCTGAAAATTGAACCCAGGGTGCATTCTAGGCAAGCTTCTTACCACTGAACTGTACCTCTTTTTCTTTTAAGATTTGCTTTTACTTTATGTGTATATTTTGCCTGCATATATGTGTACTATTGCAGTGCCTGTGGAAACCAGAAGAGGGTGCCAGATCCCAAGGAACTGGACTGTGCTCCACCATGTGGGTGCTGGGAATTAATTGAACCTGGGTTCTCTGGCTCTTAACTGCTGAGTCACTGAGTCTCTCTAGCCTCTGCACCCTACCTCTTTTTTTTTTCTTTTTTTTTTTTGGTTTTTCGAGACAGGGTTTCTCTGTGTAGCTTTGCACCTTTCCTGGAACTTCCTGGAACTCACTTGGTAGCCCAGGCTGGCCTCGAACTCACAGAGATCCTCTTGGCTCTGCCTCCCGAGTGCAGGGATTAAAGGCGTGCGCCACCACCGCCTGGCTGCACCCTACCTCTTAAGCTGTGTTTTTACAGGGCATATTTGGTAGCCATCTTAATTATTCCTAGCCAAGTTGGCAAAGGGACTGTCAGTTTGAAAAAGCTTTTTCAGTAGAACTGTTGTTTTTGCCCTGTAAATCATTAAAAGATTGGTATGCACACCCGCATGGAAGGCAGCAGAGAAAACAGTAAGGAGCACACATTGCAAAAGATGAGAACCTTCTTTGGAGTGTGAAAACTAAGTGGTTGTTTTCCACTTGTCTGAAGTAACCAACTGTTGTTCTGTCTGTGAACCTGTGACAGTGTGGTCTATATCTATAGCTCAGATGGTCTTGGATTCCCAGGTGGAGAGCAGGCCCTTTCTAGTTGGTTTATTTGGACTTGATGGTGTTAATCATCTCCTATCAAGTAGCCAAAAGAGTCCCTGCATTTCTGAGTCTCTCTCTTAGTAGATAGTCACTAGGCTGTACTAAACTTATAGAAGGAGGAGAACACAATTCCATTTTCAACTTCACCCAGCTCATTTGTCTTCCATAGTTTCTGTGATACCTGGCATGGCATAGAAGTGTGTCAGGAAACTTTACAGGGTGGTGAAGTGGGCTGGGTCCTATGCCTGTCCTCATGCTGATAGATAGCATGCCTCTTGTTCCCCACTTCATCAGAATGTGATGGTTATTTCAGTGGATGACCTCTCACCTTCCTGAGTATTTTAAACTTGATGGCAAGTCCAGAAAAGAAGGTGGCTGAGAGTCTCCTACACAGATCAAACACTGGCTGAACTTACTTTCATTCATGTCTTCCCTTCTTCCTTCCAACTTGTTCATCTCCGCCCTCCACCTTTCTTTTGATTTTTGTATTTGGTTTAAGAAAGAAAATATTGCCGGGCGGTGGTGGCGCACGCCTTTAATCCCAGCACTCGGGAGGCAGAGCCAGGCGGATCTCTGTGAGTTCGAGGCCAGCCTGGGCTACCAAGTGAGCTCCAGGAAAGGCGCAAAGCTACACAGAGAAACCCTGTCTCAAAAAACCAAAAAAAAAAAAAAAAAAAAAAAGAAAGAAAATATTCCAGATAGAGCTCTGTGGTTCCACACTGCTCTTACTTTCAAAGGTATTTGTCTTTACTGTGAACATTTTCTACTCCCCATAAACGCCATATAACTATAAATACAAACACAATTACATATAAATTTACATAAATACTGTCATACTTGAGTTTAACTTTTTTTTCTTTAGTTATACTTTATTATTTTGTGTGAATGAGTGTTTTGCTTACATATATGTAAAAGTGTATCATGTGCATGTCTGGTGCCTGTGAGGGCCAGAAGAGGAGGGTATCATATCCTCTGGGACTGGAGTTATGAGCCACCATGTGGGTGCTGGGAATCGAACCTGGATCCTTTTCTAGAGCAGCCAGTGAACTTAATTGCTGAGCCATCTCTGCAGCCACATGATTGAGTTTTAAAAAGATAGTATCACTATGGTATTTTATCTGTGGACACCCACAGCTCACACTGTAGTTGCTGGTGTTAGCCTTGCATCTCTGTGTTCTTAATGTCAGGCCTGCAAAGCATTCTCATCTCTCCCCAAGCATCAGTATACAGAGACTAGCTGCTGATTTTATTTGATTGGGTTTTGTGTTAAGGACATTGTGACAAGATGGCATGTCAGACTTGAGGAGAAAGCTGCTATGTGGCAGATCCCAGCCACAGTTGTGGTAACTAAGTCTTCTCTCCCTTTGCTGTTAATACTGTGTAGTAGAGGCACCTTACCTTCAGTGCTCTTGTCACATAGTGTCAGTACTTCTCTGTGACTGGCAGAGAGTTTGGGATTTTAATTCACCTTTCCTGGAGCTTGCTTAGGTATGTACCATGACTACCTGGTGGTTAATTTTGATTATTTCAAGGTATGGGTGTTAAGACAAAAGCCAGTATGAGCTGTGCTCTGCCTGTATGCTCTAGAGCTGTGTGATGACATGTGTCCTAAAATAGCTCTTGTTTCCAACGTGCATTATAGGTCTGTCTGTTACTTTTGATGGGAAAAGAGAAGATTACTTCCCTGATCTAATGAAATGGGCCTCTGAAAACGGGGCTTCGGTCGATGGTTTTGAAATGGTTAACTTCAAAGAAGAGGGCTTTGGTTTGAGAGCAACAAGAGACATCAAGGTGAGTTTATTATCTGTTGGTCTAAGGGGGTTTAAGTGTGTTTGAACCATTGTGTGGTATTGAGATTGTGCTCAAGGTGTGGGGCAGAGACACCTGAGGCTTATCTAAAGCTTTGTGGGTACATAGGTAGCATTCCCCATCCTTGTGGGCTGCAGTTCTTTATCTGACCACACGGGCCATGAAGAGCCCCAGTCTGACAGCGTTCTAAGAGTCCTGGAAGTTCATCCTCTTGGGGAGATGTGTCATTAACCCTGCCTTAGAGCAAGGCATTTACAAGCCTCTCTGAGGATCCCATAGAACATGCCTGATAGGATTTTGAGACTTAATTAAGGAAAAGGATCTGGACTTACAGTGGGAGGGAGAGCACATGGAATCCTGTGATGGATGGAGGTGGGGGAGGCAGTGTGGAAGTTGGGTCCTTGTTCTGGATAACTGAAAGTGCCATTCATAGAAATGGCAGCACCATAAGCAGTAGGGAGAGGAGAGGAGAGTTAGACATCTGGAGAGATGCTTTCGGACAGCCTCTCTGCTCCTCAGTCCTGTTGTCCTCAAGAGGAAAGGTGACAGTCTGTTTGCCAGTTGGGGAAAAGGAGCTGGGCTTAGCCTGGGGGTGCTGGTTGCTCAGGGTGTTGATTCTGCTTTGTGTTCTCCACCCCGTGCCTTACAGGGCAAGCTCACACAAGGGGCCTGTGGCAAGCCAGTGTGCCTGTGACCTGGTGTGAGCTTCTGCCTGCTTCTCGAACGCAGAAGGTTATATTTTGAGTGACCCTTTATTATGGGCTCTTATCTTTCAGTTGGTGAAGAACTTGGGTAGAGGAAATGGATGTTATTATTTTCGTTCCCTCATACCTCCAACAGCTTTTTGGCCAAGCTCTCATTAACCATTTGTCCTCACAACTCTGGCACAATCAATATCTGTTGAATACCTACTGTGTGAGGGATATTCATTTGTTATTATGCCAGATTCACAGAAAAAAACTGGAGTTCCTTCCTGTATGATAGTTATAATCTACAGTAGGGGACAAAACAGAAAAGCATTCAAATAGTAGACAGAGGCCAGATGTCACAGGCTTTTCTCGTGTATCAAGTAAGAAGCCTCATTCATACCAGTACTGGTGCCTTTCCTGGGAACATTTGTCCGCATAGTCTGGAGGTTGGAAGGTGCAAGGTTAAGGTGCTGTGCATTGGGTTCTGCTGAGGCCCTGCTTCCTAGTTCTCACCTGGCCCAGTCCTCCATGACAGAGCTCTAGGCTTGGTTAAGAAGTAGAGGCAAGCCGGGCAGTGGTGGCGCACGCCTTTAATCCCAGCACTCGGGAGGCAGAGCCAGGCAGATCTCTGTGAGTTCGAGGCCAGCCTGGGCTACCAAGTGAGTTCCAGGAAAGGCGCAAATCTACACAGAGAAACCCTGTCTCGAAAAACAACAACAACAACAACAACAAAACAAAAAAAACAAACAAAAAAAAAAGAAGTAGAGGCAGACACAGACATACACAGTATTCATTCTAAAGATGTGCTAGTACATTGGGAAAAGATTAGTGAGGTCAAGGATGTCTGGGGGCTGGTGCTTTAGCTGGTGTTGTGGTTTGAATCCCTGTGCAGAAGGGATTCTGCTCTGGTTCATGACCTCAGTAGAAGCAGCACTTCACTTTTTACACATGAGGGTTTGGGCTAGAGGTAGGGATTATTTCATTTTTAGAATGTGAAAGTCTAAGTACAACAAGCAGTAAGGCCCACCTTTGTTCTCTATTCCAGAATTTATCTGCGTCCGATTAAAGCTGAAAGTCTTGTTTTGTTTCATCAGCATAAAGACTAGATAGTGCCAGTTTCCTCACAGAAATAGGATTTTATATTATGCTTCTTCTCACTTAACTATAGTACACATGTGAATATTTAAAACACCCCTGATCTTTAGAAGTGCTGATATGCAACTGTGTTGTATTTATTTCCTTGTGGGTAGCTTTCTGACACAGATATGGTTGAAATTATTGTAGCATGCTGTGAGATTCTACCGTTTTCTTACTTTTTCTCTAGGCAGAAGAATTGTTCTTATGGGTTCCACGAAAGCTACTAATGACTGTTGAATCTGCTAAGAATTCAGTATTGGGTAAGAATAAGACAATGTACAAGTTATACAAGTCTATAAAATCTCATTTCTGATAATAAAAGGTAATGCTTGGTTGTTTTTCAACTAATGACATAGTCCCTTAAATCCATATTCAGTGTTTTCAATTTTATGTCTAAAGGATGCATGTCACATGAAGTGTTATAAGACCTTGGAGTTTTGTGTTGTGGTTTTAGCATGTTTGAGTGGTGGCTTTTTAAAGGAGTCCATGGCACTTACTTACACTGCTAACTTCTGGATTGATTCAGGGCCCCTGTATTCTCAAGACCGAATTCTCCAAGCCATGGGAAACATTGCACTGGCCTTTCATCTGCTGTGTGAGCGAGCCAGCCCCAACTCTTTCTGGCAGCCATACATTCAGACTCTCCCCAGTGAATATGACACCCCTCTCTACTTTGAAGAAGAGGAAGTGCGATGTCTTCAGTCGACACAAGCCATCCATGATGTCTTCAGCCAGTATAAAAACACAGCACGCCAGTATGCCTATTTCTATAAAGTCATCCAGGTGAGCAGGCTGGGGAAGAACGGACCTGCTGCAGGTGTGTCCATTTGACATCTTCTTACAGGTTGCTAAGCACTTTGCTTTTAAGTTAAAGAGTATTCAGGTACCTTTCTTTCATCATTTTCATTTTCGCAGAACTACTACCACATAGTTTTAAATGTATCTGGCTTCATCAGCATCCAGGATCAATATTACCAGCAGTTGTTTCTCACTGACTAAAGTCACTGAGCCTTTTGAAAGTGAGATTATAAAGAGATTTTACAAGCTGTGAACTTTATGGAATATAAAAAGGTTCTCTGTGTGTAATGTTTCTAGGAAAATTAAAATTGATTTTTAGGGGCTGGAGAGATGGCTCAGGTTAAGAGCTGTTGTTGCTCTTGTATATGAGTGGGGTTCAATTCCCAGCATTTACTGTTACTCCAGTTCAGGGGATCTGATGTCCTTTTCTGACTTCCTTGGGCAGAAGGCATTCATATAGTACACAGACATACATTTAGGCAAAACACTCATAAATTAAAGTGGATAAATTTAATAAAAGTTAAAAAACTTAAAAATTAGGAAACAAATTGATAAAAGTTAAAAAATTGATTTCTGCTATATTCATTAGTTGGAAAAAATTGACAGTTATATAAACTGCAAGTTAATGTTTTTCAAAGTTTGCTTTGTGTTGTATTTGAGGTAGTTCTAAGTGAAAGTGTCATACACAAATCTCTGGAGGGTTGATTTTGACCTTCTGTGTTTGGGGGTTCCATCACTCTTACCTTAGGAAGGGGCAGAGCCAGTGCTGCAGGACCCCCTGAGCTGAGCAGGGTTGTTTCCTTGGGACTCCTTTGCAGTACTCTACCTCTGTTCTGCTGCACCTGGCTGGAGAACAGGAATGGTAACTACTTGTCTCTCCCTTTCATTGGGCAGTTTGGCAGTCTGAATTGGGCCAGTGTGGTTCTTTTAGAAATCATCTGTCCCATAGTGTTTTGTTATGCTTTCAAGATGTGGTAATGTCATTTATTGCTTTATGGAATAGTTTTACTTATAACTTTATTTTTATTTACTTATTTTAAAGATGACTTTGTGTGTGTGTGTGTGTGTGTGTGTGTGTGTGTGTGTGTGTTTTATGGTTTTCACTTGCTTCTTCCTGGTTCTAGGATACATCAATCTTTTTAACCTTTTCTTGTAGTTGGATGTTTCTCTGGTCCCACTAGGCCTCCCACAGTCCCGTGGCCTGCTTATAAAATAATCACTCAGAAGCTTATATTAATTTTAACTGCTCGGCCATTAGCTTAGGCTTATTACTGACTAGCTCTTACACTTAAATTAACTCATAATTCTTATCTATGTTTAGCCACATGGCTTGGTACCTTTTCTCAGTTTTGCCTTGTCATCTTGCTTCCTCTGTGTCTGGCTGTCGACTCCTGACTCTGCCCTTCCTCTTCCCAGCATTCTCCTAGTCTGCTCGCCCCACCTGTACTTCCTGCCTGGCTACTGGCCAATCAGCATTTTATTTATCAACCAATCAGAGCAACACATATTCACAGCGTACAGAAAGACATCCCACAGCATTTTCTCTTGCAGTCTCTAGGTGGGCAAGGATATGAGGAGCCTCCTGAAAGCCTAGAGACCAAGGCCACATCTTAGGCACAAACTCAGAACTGTCCAGTCTTCACAGTTCTGTTGTTGGTTTGGAAACTTGTGTTTGAAAGTTCATACAGGTTTTAATGTTTTCTGTAGTTTAAAATGGTGTTAAATGGCTTATTGCATTTAACAATAAGTGGAAAACAACTCCCCTCTTAAGAACTCAGGGTGTCATGCTGTTTGTTAACCTGTCATTGCAGGCTGTCACCATGGTTCTTCTCGCCCTCCTCCTTGTCCTCCTCCTCATTCTTTGTTTGTTTGTTTGTTTTTGAGACAGGATTTTGTTATATAGTCCTGGCTGGCCTGGAATTTGTTGTGGAGACTAGGATGGCCGAGAGTGTGTGGATTACAGGCATGCTGCACACCATGCCTAGCCAACTGTTGTAGTTCTTCTTCCAGAGAAAACGTGGCCATCACTAACAGGGATGGGAATAAGGAGCAGAGTGACCATTCAAGTTAACAATGCCTAATGAGCTTCTGTAGAACGTTTCTTTGTCTTTTCTGTGTGTCTTTTTTTTTTTTTTTTTTTTTTTTTTTTTGTTTTTTTGTTTTTCAAGACAGGGTTTTTCTGTGTAGCTCTAGCTGTCCTGTAACTTGCTCTGTAGACCAGGCTGGACTTAAACTCAGAACTCAGAGATCTGCCTGCCTCTGCCTCCCGAGTACTAGGATTTAATGTGTGCACCACCACCACTCAGCTTGCTTGCTTGCTCTCTTTCCTCCCTCCTTCCCTCCCTTCTTTCTTTTTTTCTTTTTTAAAAACAGGGTCTCATTATGTAACCTCAACTGACCTGGAATTTGCTACGTAGATCATGTTGGTTTCAAACTCACAGAGATTTGCTTTCCTTACCTCCTAAGTGCTAGGATTAAAGATATGCTCTATCATGTCTGGCCTGTAGAAAGTTTCTGAACCAGGCATTCCAATTAAGTGCCTGTTGGAAGAAGCACTCTAGGCAGCGTAGAACCAGGGGCATAAGCTGATACCCAACCCAGCAGCTCAGGTGTGGTGGATTTTAGCAGCATCTGCTCTGCGTTAGCCAGAGGCACAGAACTGATTGAATGAACAGGCTGTGATCCAAGGAGTTCAACATCTGGTTCACTGCAGAAAAGTCAAGAATCTGGTGCTGAAGTTCTAGAGGGTTCCTGGAGAGCTGCTGTCTTTAGTCTGTGTTAGAATCCTTGAAGAAGTTGGATTTAATACTGACTGCAGCAACAGGATAGTGAATTTGCCAGCAAGAGTGAAGACAAGCAGGAAAAAAAACCAGTTTCCTTCTTCCATGTCTTTTTATGTGGACCATCACCAGAAGGTGCCACCCAGGTTAGGGTAGGTCTTTCCTCAAATAATCTAATGAAGAGAAATCTCTTATAGGAGTGCCCAGCAGTGTGGGTCCCTGTCAATTCCAGATGCAGTCAAGTTGACAACCAAGGTTAGCTATCACACTCATTGAAAATGATCTTTTGAGTCCAGCTGTTTTTCTTGTTTTAGAATAGTCTCATCACTTCTAAAAGTGTTGGATGGTAAATCAGAGTCAATACAGGCGTCACTATTGTCTGCTGTTATATTGTTTGTGTCCTCGTCTTCCCTCTTCTGGAGCAGGGAAGGTCAGTGCATTATCAGTGTCTTAGCACTCTGGAAGAGAGTACCACTGTGTTACAGCATTATTAACATTTCATCAAATGGTCTGCCCTCAGGGGTGTCTGGATTTGTTTGTTTGTTGTTTTTGCATCAAGGATCTTCATCTTTTCCAGGAACATGAGAACTCTTCCCCAGAGAAATATTCGTGAGCTCTGTCACAGACCTTTCCAGGTCGCAGGGAAGGGGTATCCATATTTCATTTCTAGTTATTATGATTGCCACGTAGGATCCTCTTCCTGAGTGTCTGTATCTAGCTCTTCAGCACTAAAGACTGTTCTCATCTGACTGCTGGCTTGAGAGTAAGTGCTGCATACCTCTGTGTGTCTGTGGTGGGACCCTGGTCCTTGACAGGTCTGTGCCCATTAGTTGAGAGCATCACACCATTCCCCAGTGTTTGGAGTTTTATTCTAAATGCATCATGACTAACTTCTAGTAATCATAAATTTCTTTAGGATTTAGATTTCTTTGTATTGCTTTTTTATTTTAATGTTTTTTTTTTGGGGGGGGTCTCTCTTATCTCTTGATTGTCTAAAACCTAGACAAAGTGTTTCCTATGTTCTCTTTTCCCAGCATATTTCTTTGGTCAAGGGCTTCTTGGTGTGGGCACTTTTGTTAGTTCAAGTGAATTGATGTTAGCTTGCTTTATAGAGTTTGTTTTAAAATGGAGTTTTGCCAGGTCTCTGCTCCTCCTCTCTTGTGTACTGGAGGCTTGGGTGTCTGGTCTTCCAGGCATCCTTCCAGATCCTGCACTGTAATCTTTTCCTTTTTTTTTTCTTTTTCTTTTTTTTTTTTGACGAAGGGCAGGCAAACAAGACTTTATTGGGAAGTAGAGTTAACAACTCTTGCAGCAGGGGGAACCTGAAAATAGGTTGCCTAAGATTGTATTCTTAGGTGCTTAGTAATCACAGTATCCTACAAGGATATAAGCATATGACAGGCGCCTCAGGCAGGCACTGAGCCCACCTGGTGTTGATGCTCCACCTACTGGTGGAGCATTGTACTGCAGTTTGATTTTAGCACTCCAAGAGCTAAGTTTAGAAACTGACTGAGCCACATGCTAGAAAAGGCTTCTGAGGGTTGAGAGCCCGCAATAGGGTAACATTTCCATCAGTTTGTGCACGGGAGTCAGAGAAGAGAGGACTGGTGATAGAAGGCAGAATCTGGCTTTTACAGTGTGTGGTTTATAGCTATGACAATGAGGAAGTGGAGGGCTTGGAGAGGAAGACTAGGGGCGTGGGAGGAGGGAGGAGAGGGGGAATCTGTGGTTGGTATGTAAAATGAATAGAAAATTGCTTAATAATAGTAATAAAAAAAAAAGAAAATGATCCTAGCAAATCAGGACACAACCGCAGGTCAGCTCCATGTGAGACTTGCACATGGCAACAAGTGACCAGTTTGGTGACAGAAATCCATGGAAAAGTAGGATCTGGCTTAAACTCAGACTTGAAAGCATGTACTTGTGTGAAAGTGACTCAACTCCAGTCAGATTTCACTCTTCTTATGTTGAATGATCAGTGGAAAGAAACAGGTCTGAGGGTAAGCTGTCTGTAACTAACTGTCATCATAGAACATGGCAGATGGTGACACAGGGCATCAGCTCGTGTTGAGGTTAAGAATTTTCATAGAGGGGCTGGAGAGATGGCTCAGAGGTTAAGAGTACTGACTGCTCTTCCAGAGGTCCTGAGTTCAATTCCCAGCACCCACATGGTGGCTCACAACCATCTGTAATAAGATCTGGTGCCCTCTTCTGACCTACAGTCATACATGCTGTATACATAATAAATAAATCTTTATTTAAAAAAAAAAGAATTTTTATAGAGACACACATTTCCCTGGGTTGAGACTTAAAAATCTGATATAGGTTTAACAGGATTGAAAATTCATTCATTTCCCAGTTTAGGTGACTTGTTGCATGTTCCCTGGATTTCCTCTTGTGGAGAAAATGATTTGTATATTAGTTGTGCATCTTGTTTCAATATGAGAGAATTCATTCACAACTGGTTCCCACTTTTCCTGCCTCTTGCTGTAGAGTGGAGGATGGCGGTCTTGAATTGGGTATCTTTCCTGGGCAGGCAACTTCCAGCTAGCCAGGGCTGTGGTGGCAGAAGAGATGAGCAACCATAGTTACAGTTCCTGCTGCACCTGCTACAGCCTGTTCTGAACATGGGACCCTGCCAAGAAGCAGAAGGGGTGCCACTTTTGGTTCTTGGTGTGCCGTGGCTGGTGTGGCTAAATACAGACAGTTATTTGTCCTGTTTGCTTTGGTTTTACTTGTGTCTGTCACATAGCAGCACAGGATGTGCACTTGCTGTCACATGTGAAAATCCTGTAACACACAAGCCTTTTAGGAACATGCGCTTAAATTATGTGGCAGACTGACCACCAGCTTGTAGTGTACCTGTCTTTAGATGCCTTCCAGGATTAGAGGTCAGAAACTGCAGGTGATATCCAGCTGTGTGTGTGTGTGTGTGTGTGTGTGTGTGTGTGTGTGTGTGTGTGTGTGTACTATCCAACTCCATTGCTAGGGATTGAATCCAGTGCCATTGGGCCACACCCCAGCTTCACAAAGGTTTTCTGTGACCTTGTACTCTTTTGGAGAGTATTTGGTAGAAATCACTCATTTGTACTTATCTGGTAATTTCTCAAGTTAGGTTGAGATTATGCATATAATATGCGTGTAGTACGTAATAATGCATATAAGTCAACTTATACTCTGCTCAATTGTTTAGCTTTTAGTGTGAAATATACTTTTATGCTTATAGACAAGTTATAAAAATAAGATATAAAGCTCACACTCACTTTGCCTAGTATGGCTTAGTAATGCCTTATGCAACTGCAGTGTAAGAGGTGATCTAGGTCAGTGGTGGCACAGATACTCCCCACAGCTGCACTTCTCCCTCTTTGCTGACAGTTTCTCTATCTTCTCAGTTGCCTTCAGACCCCGGCACTGTTTTGAAGAATGCTCTGGTAGCCACTTTATAGACATCTTTCATTTAATACTTATCTGACGTCTTTTCACATTAAACTGAGATTATGTTTTTGGCAAGAGTACCATAGAAGTCAAGTTGTGTCCTCCTCAGGGAACATGTAAATTAATGTGTTTTATCAATGTTTGTTCCAATAAAGTGGATGCTTTGACAGCAAGCAAATACCCTATTCTCATTTACTAGTTTTTGTGCCCATCACTGCCCTCTGCAGTAGGTATGTTGTGTGTGCCAACTAGAAGTGTTCTGTTCTGTTTTTCTTCTATAGGTATTGGAATTTTACTTTGAAGAATAGCTGCCCCTACTTCTCTGTTAATTGATTTATTCAGTGGTTCATGTCAACAAGGATTCCTAGATACATGTTTAATTTGTTGGGTTATGTGATCCAGTGCTCTCACTATTGATTTGATGCACAGTGTTGTAAATGGCTCTGCATCAGTTGGTTGGTTTCTTCTTCAGTTTGAACTCTTTGGAGAACATCCTGTGCAGCATTCACCATAAGATAAATGCATGGAAGTGTGTCAGGTAAAAATCCGTTGGGATAACTGATTCTTGCATCACATATCACAGAGTTCCTTTGGCATCGGGGGGGAAAGTAGCTGTGGGTAGTGCTTTCTGGTGCCACTCTCTATCCTGTCCTTACTTAAACATGGCAAAGGTTCCATATGGAATGCTTTATTCTTAGCTCACTTCATAGTGATGCCACAGCTACTAAATGAGGGCTGTGAGCAACAGAAGTGAGGGTGAAGGGACAAAGTCAGAGGTCACGAGGAAGTGACAGAAGCCAGTTTAGTGGACTGAAGGTGCTGCAATGAGTGGGTATTGGGTTCTTGTGTTCAGTATCTATTGGAGCCACAAGTGGAAGTTATGAGGTGTCGAAGGGCAGTAACAATTTCTGCTTTCACGGTGTTCTGTGACTTTGCTGGGAGCCTTTTCTGTTCAGGTCAGCAACAGAATGCTTGTGGGGCTGTCCTGAAGAAGTACAGGGGTGAGGGTGGATAGGAAGAACTTTGGTGCACATCACCAGGAGCTCATGGCTACAAATGGCAGTCCCTGTGGGACAGAGCTGTGACCATGCCTTTATGGCTGCTGAGAGGAGGAGAAGCCCAGTAAGAGGACTCCCTGACTGTTACTTGTTTTTCAGAAGTGCACTGAGGGTGGAGCTTAGTGCCTTGTACATGTGGTATAAACACTCTACACCAACTACAGCCTCAGACCTCCTTGGCTTTGATCTTTCCAGTGATCCAGAGGGAGGGATGTGTCTTCGTTGTGCACATGAGGAATGGAAGATGTGGTACCTGCTTCCTGGGTGTTGTGATGTCTGTATTTTTTAAATTGGGTTTAGGGCAGTTCTGTTGGACCCAGGACTTGAACTGCTAACTACAGCTCAGTGGGCTAGTCTTTGTTTTAAGCTTATTTGTGGTTTTAATTTTGGGATCAAGAAGTTGAAGTTTAAGGGCAGAGCAGTCTGGTATAAAAATCCTTCAGGGTATTATGTGTATAGGAATTTGGGTGAGCCCTATTGACTGGAAGGGTCATGTCCTTATAGGGCCATTCTGTGAGCTTGCTGGACATTTCTTTTAACACCTTAATTGCTGCAAGCTGCAGGAAAATGTAATGGAACCCATCTACTATCACAAAAGCTACTACTTGTAAAGTTCAAGGACTTTTCTGAAGGTCAAGCTATGGCTTAAGAAGTCTTGGTGATATTTTAGCTTTTGTATATGTATTAGCTGGTTTCTAAAATTCTTTTCTTGTATGCTTCCAAGAGCTCCTAACAGTGTATTTATCTAAAATAACCTATCAAGCATCCAAGGCCAAACGATCTCCTGGACTAAGGTAATACCTTTGTGGAAATGACACCTGTTTACTAGGTCAAGCGGATAGCTTTATTTCTTGTGCAATTTAAGGCGAGACTGTCCTTTCTTATACAGCCTTACTAACATTATAGACTCCTAATATCTTACCTGACCACTTCTAGGAATGTAGATTGAGCACATAAATTCCCTTTTTGATATACTAACCAATCATTAGTTCTCAGTTGACCTCCTCCTTTAACACTCCCCTATGGGGTGGTAAAAGAAAGCTTGGTGGTTACTGCCTGAGGAAAACTCTTACCTGCCTTTATGACCCTGTAAGAATTCAAGCCTGATGACCTTGCTCTGCCAGAGGATTGCTATTGCTTGGGTTTATAACTGAATACCCCAGAGAACTTGAAGACGGAGAACAGAGAAGTATAAGGAGACTTAGAGGAGGACTTGATATATAGAACTTGAGGACGAGATGAAGAGAAAAGAGAACGGAAGAACTAGTTGGGTAAAACTGGAGAGGAACGAACTCAGATGGGGAAGAACTAGATTGAAGGACTAGAAGAGAGGACCAGAGGAATGAGATGGAAGATGAGGAGGAGACAGATGGGGAAGAACAAGATGAAGAAGAGCAGGATGAGGGAGAAGGAGATGGGAAAGGAGTTAAGATGGGAAAGAACTAGATGGATGAGAACCTAGATAGGGCAGAACTAATATGAGAGAATTAGATAGAACATAGAGGGGACAGCAGATAAATGTCCAGAGAAATCAGGCAAGAAAGGAGCTAGGCACAAGAGCAGAATAGAAGCTGTGTAGAGAGAACTGACACAGAATAATAAAGTGTATGGATTAAGGAGTTTCGTGTATGTAGATTCTTTCCTATCATCAAAGATTAAGTTTTCAGCTGGTTATAGATTCTTCCAGGACCCTGGGAGGGGACTATCGAGGGGCTGGATCCCCATAGTCCCTGATACTTAATGAAATGTCCAGTTCCTTAGACTACCTCTGTGCCAGAGTTGGAAGATAAGCATCCTTGGAGGGCATAAGTTCTTCACATTTATCCCTGGGTTCTGCAGAAGCAGACAGTGCACTGTTCCTTCTTCATTCTTATCCTTACCTAGCCAGCTTTTCACGGTACAAAACAGTGCAGAAGTTAAGAAGTTAGAAGTTAAGAAGGAGCCCAGGCTGGTGTGTCCTCTGGAGAGCTGTCAGTGCCCCTGCTGTCTTGGTTGGAGCTGCTGGCTAACTTGAAATGTCTTGAACTTTGTATCCTTGCTTGTTCTGATAGGCATTCTCATCATTTCTAATTCAGTGTATAAGAGTGTCTTTGTTTTTTTGTGAGGGTCTCACATTTGTGTATTACTCATTTAAACATGTATCTGATGTTCATCATTTTCATAAATAAAGGCTGTGGAGGTGTCGTTTTAAAATCTAATTTGAGTTTCTCACTATGCCTGCTTGTTTTATATAATGCCATTGCAATTCAAGTAGAGTCTTCTTTAGAGTCTTTGGGGAATTTAGTGCCCTTTGTTTTCTCTATTTTTTTTTTTTTTCTGCCTTTACTTTCAGTGACCTCTGGGAGACTTTTCTTCCTGTGTTCATGGTTCTGTCTGGGGGAAAGCCATACCTTGTATCTTGTTGGTGCTAAGAGTGGGCACTGGACAACACTTAAGTGATGTGTCCATATGAACCTGGAATATTGCAGCCCATTCTCCTGTCCTGCTGTGGAAGCTCCTCAGATTGAGACTCCAGCATGTGCAACTTTCCCTGTCACCACAGCACTCCTACCCTCTGGGCCCTCATGCTGAACCTTGGCCTTCCTCCCCTTCCTTAGCCCTGACTGCCTGGCCGGTTAGAATTCAAACGTTTATCACTCAGCTTAAGAGTGGACACCCAACAAAGTAATGCACATATATTGTCCCCGAGTACCAGATGTTCACCTGTTAGAGAAGCACCTGTATGGATACAGTACATATGCAAATCCCTGGTAATAGGACTCAGGCCTGATACCTCTCCAAAAAAGGAGAGAGGGAGGAAAATGATGTAATGCTTATTGGCATTTCAGTTTTAACTGCTGCTCCAGTGTCCTAGAGTGTGTCTCAGTGTTCCATGCCCTCTGACCTTGATTTCTGTCCTAAAGCAGATCAATATCTGATAGCATATCATGTTTCCTTACTTTCTTTCTCAACTAGGCTACTACTCACTGAAGTCAGGGACCTTGTTTCATTCTCAGAAGGATAGCTAGAGATGACACAGAGATAGTGCTTGGTTATTTTTTATTGAGTAAAGTCATAGCTGAGATAGCCAACAACTACCATTCAGAGTAAAACAAAACTCTGGTGGACACTGCATTCTGCAGCCCACTGGAGCTGTGATTACATCGACATTATTGAGGAACTGAGTATTGAGATGGATCCTAGTGATGCTGGACAAACATTGTCCACTGAGCTGCAGCCCTCGACAAGCTCTGTTCTGACTGTAAATTCAGTTTGGAGGGTTCAGAGCCAGCACTCTGGTCATCCGCTGGCCTCCCAATTCAGTTCAGAAGTCCCACAGCCATTGTTCACATTATCTGTGTGATGGGCTCTTTCAGACTGTGAAGGGTCAAGGGCAGACTGGTGTTCTTGCCAGTCCAGTGTTCTTCCGCTGAGCTACACCCTCAGCCCCCAACCCTATTCTGAGACAGGGGATTGTTATATAGTGCAAGCTGGCCCATACTTTCCATGTAGCCTTTACTAGCTTCAAATTTGTTATCTTCCTGCCTCGGCCACCCAGCTGCTGGGATTACAGGTATGTTGCCAACATGCCTTGTTAATTCTGTTCTTTTTAAATGGGGATGTTTGCCTGTATCTTGTGTTCACATTTTGGTGTTTCCAGGATTTGTCGAAGATCCTCAGCAATGATTTCATGATGATATGGATGAGCTCTCTCAAGATTCAAGGTCAGGCTTTTATATGTAGATTGTGAAATGCTATCATTTCTTTAGATTCACTTACTTTTTAGATTGTGAAATGCTATCATTTCTTTAGATTCACTTACTTTAGATACACTTACAGCGTAGGCATGTCTGCAGCTAAAGGGAATCTTTTTGGAATGTAAATGACATTCTCTCCTTCTCCCGCCTCCCCTTACACTTTGAGTAAATGGAAAGGCAAGGTTGCTCAGTGGTGCTTGTTGGTCCCTCCCCTCTCACCACTCCCCTTCTTCTGGCCTTCCCCTAGGACTTGGTGAGCCTTTGCTACCTGCAGGAAAGAGCCCCCCCACATTTCCAAAGAAACTCCTTCACCTGATGGTTTTAGCTTAGACTCTTTCTCAGTGTGTATTTTCTTGACAGGCTGCTTCCCTGTCATCCATGGCGTGTGCTGCTTACTTCTTTATAGCCCCACCACTGCCTAGAGTTGCTTTTGTCCTTGTTACCTGTGTCTTCTGTCGTGTGAGCATCATGGACAGGAGCCTCTCCCTGGGGCTGAGTGAGAGAAGTCATTGCCCTCTGGTCACATTCTGCCAGTCACATTGGCCAGGACCTGTTGGGTAATAAGCTTCTGCACACAGAGCACTTGGTTAGAGAGAGTTAAGCCCAGCCCAGCCAGGAGACCGGTTTGCCTGGTAAATCTTAGAGGTGTTTACAGTTAGAACTGACAGTTTCTTGTAACAAACTGAATATGATGAGTTTGGGAGAATCAAAGAGGATCTTAGGGCTTCTGGATGTACTGTTTTCAAGTTTTTTGTTGTCTTGTTCTTTCTAGGCCTGGAGTGGAAATTGTTGCTATTAAATTCCCAAACTACTCTAATTTGTCAAAGCCTAAGATGCACCATGAAATAGCCTATAGGGCTTTGCCTGTGGATTTTATTTGGATTTAGAATGCATTGTTTTAAGCAGATGCCCTTTTTATGCAAAAATCAAGTCTGGAGCAAATTTTTATTGTTAAATTGTGAGTTTGTGAAAGTGAGGGTGTAATGGAAGTGCTCACTCAGCCTTTACCATGGTGACACACAAGTGTATCTGAAGGAAAAGCTGTCAGAATGAACAGATTTCACTTTCTATATGACAGTGACTTCAGGATCAACTCTAATGAGTTCTAACATTTTTGTGTCAGTCTTGTGTTTTTTTTCTTAAATGCTGTGAAGGCATTTAAAATTAATACGCCATTTTTTATTTGTTAGTATTTATATCAGACATGATGTTGTCAGTCTTGAAATTCTTGCTCTTATGTTGTCTTTTTGTAAGTTTCAAGTGAGTTAGAGGCCCTGGCCCCTGAACCAAAAGGACATTGGCTTTGTATTAACGGCTACGTCTCCTGTGACCTGTATGATGTGATTACTGGCACCCGAAGATGGACCCTTGGTCAGTTCTTGCGTGTGGGTTCGTTCTACAGTGGCAGTGTTGTTTTCAGTATTGGAATGTCAGGAGCGGGGCTCAAACTGAAAAAGATCTATAGAGAAGGGGTCTGTCTGTCTCATGCAGGTGCCTCATCACATAAAAGTTCTGTATGTCTAGTGACTCCAACCCCTCTGTCTTCCTTTTTGTGAAGGGAAGGCAAACAAGATTTTATTGAGAAGTAGAGTGACAGTGATTCTTCCTGTGGCAGAGAAGGGATCTCCAGAATGGGTTGCCCTCTAGTGGCCTTTGTGATTTGGCCCATCCCACCTAGCCACATTGCAAGTGTCACTCATACCTGAAGAGGTTTGCCAAGTGCTAGCTCTGCAGAGAGGCCCTGTGCTTTTGTCCACAAGGAGCTGTCTGTCAAATCCAGTCCAGCGATACAGAGCAGGAGTGGGATCCCTCCGCAGTCAGGGAGAGGAGCAACAGAAGTAGAGTCAGACACAGAGGTAGGGCTCCTCGCTATAGGTCAGCCCAGGGTGTCATGTGATGGGCAGTGGGCGGAGGAGGTAAAGGAGGGATGTAGAAGAGAGGGAACAGCAAAGGGATATACTTTGCTAGGTGTCAAGATCTGCATCGTGTATAGCTGTGAGAGCACAGCAGACTCCTCCCACCTGGCAAGTGAGGAACTTGCAGTGAAAGTGTCCTCTGTTTGAGGACTTCGATTCCTACTAATTGATTTGTCTGTATTTAATGGCATTTCTAACTACCTTCTCTGTCAGGGTGCCAAGCTCACTTGGTCTTGAACTGTGGGGTGCTGGTTCATCCTGCTGTGTCCAGTTAGTGCTGCCCGTTTGCACATGGGTGTGGGCTATCCCCGGAGCAGAGACAACTACCAGTTGCCACAATCCCAAAGAAAAATGACGCCTTCTCCTCTAGCTGTCATCAACGGTCAATAGTTTTTCACCTATGGGTGAGGCCCAAGCCACATCCTGTCCTGAGGCAGCCTTTCGCACACCCCTCCCCGTCCTCCAGCTCGTCCATTCTTTCTGTCCCTCTTCTGCTTGTTGTCCCAGGTAGAACTGAGCACTCACAGTCTAAAGTGTCAGCTTGTTGAAGAAGTGTTTACAGTACATTCAGGCAGGGTAGATGGCAAATAACAAAAAGAGGAAGGCATGCTAGCTGCTAAATGGCTACCAATAACGAGCAGAATCCACGGACTCTGAGAGTAGCAATGTTAGTATGACATGTAACTTAAAAAGGGGTGTAGGGGTAGTTAATAACCCTTATAGCAAAGGTGAACAGTTTGGGGAAATTGCCTGTTGGCTTTTAGCTTTTTTTTAAATGAAATTTAAGCTACACCATATAAAGTTGTCATGCATTGTATATAGTACCCACAGTCAAGGTTAGGATATGGCAGCTCTCCAGTGTCCTTTCTCAGTCAGTAGTCACCTACCCTTTTCAAGGTATCTTAACGGACACTAAAACTTACTTACAAACCTCCTGTAAGTGGAGGTGAGCCCATGGGCTCTTTTGCATCTGTTGCTCTTGCCCCATGTAATGTTTGTGAGGTTTGTCCATGTTCTTGGGTATGGTAACAGGTTAGCCCCTTTTCATTGTTCTCTAAACTTTCTTAGATACGTTTACGTTTTCTTTTTTCTTCCTTCCTCCCTCCCTCCCTCCCTCCCTTTTTCCCTCCCTCCCTCCCCCTCTCCCTCCCCCTCTCCCTTCCTTCCTTCCTTCCTTCCTTCCTTCCTTCCTTCCTTCCTTCCTTCCTTCCTTTCTTTCTTTCTTTCTTTCTTTCTTATTTTTGAGATAGGCTCTTACCCTGTAGCCTAAGCTAGCCTGTAATTCTCAGTGCAGCTCTGTTATAAGTGGTCTTAGAGTTGTCTTCCTGTGGACATTACTTGAATGTAGTGCCAGTTCTCTTGCCTCAGCCTCCCAGGTGCTGGATTACAGGTGATGCCTGGCTTCTTCTGCTCATGGAGACTGGTCGTTTGCTGGCTTGGGCTGTATGCTAGTCTCCTTTCTCATTGCTCTGACAAACAACAGTCAGAAAGCAACTTAAGGGATGAAGCTCCTCAGGGACTGTACCCTGCAGCTGGTCACATGGTCACATTGCATTCACAGTCAGGACACACAGAGGAGCCTTGATGCTCACCTTCCTCTCTTTATTCAGTCCAGGGTTCTAGCCCACATCCCCTGGGATTCTTCTGAGGGATTCTCAATCAGTCAAGTTGACAGAGAAATTAACCACCATGGACAGGTATGGGAGAGCAAGACAGAGAGAGAGAGAGAGAGAGAGAGAGAGAGAGAGAGAGAGAGAGAGAGAGAGAGAGAGAGAGAGACTGTACATGTGTACCCATGCATATGCACATGTGTCAAAATGGGCATGAGGAGGTCAGAGGACCACTTTGTGGAGTCAGTTCTTTCCTTCCACCTTTACATGGGTTCCAGGGGTCAAACTCAGGTCATCACGCTTGCGTAGAAGCATCTTTACCCACTGGGCTGTCTTACTGGCACAGTTATAAGTAGTTATATGTGTCTTCCTTTGGACATACGTGTTCCTTTCTTCTGGGTATCTCTTGGGAGAGGGATTGCTGGAGTATTGAATGTTTGCTCATTTGGTCTCAGTAGACATTGCTAAACAATTACTCTCATGCTTGAGCCAATTTACACTCTCACCAGCAATCATTTCTAGTTGTTCTATTCCTTTACCAACACTTCGTCCTCCAGGACATTGGGGTTGGTGTACACTTTAGCTTTTTGTGGTTCTGATTTCCACTGAGGACTGAAAGTGGAAAGCATGTTTCTGTTTGCTTACCAGCTCCATGGACATCCTCTGTCAGAAAAGCTATGCAAATCTTCAGCTCATTTAAAAATATGTTTTATTCAACCCCATAGATCTGAAGTTCATCCTATAAACACATAGTCAGTATAAAATTATTAAATACTTGGCATAATTTAAAAAATTTTGAGATCCTGTGTCTGTTTTAATAATAATAGATATAACATCAATTTTTATGATTGTAGTAAAATACATGTAACCAATAAATACTGTTTCATAATGCTGTGTGGTCCTGTTTGCTAAGTATTTCCCAAGCTTTTCCACCACTTGGAACAGAAAGTCTCAACATGAAGTAACTCCCTCCTTGCCATTGGCTGCTTTTAGTTTAACCCTCTCTTCTGGATATGTGTCCTACATAAATTGTGGGTTTTGTGACTGTCTTTTAGTTTGTGGCTTGTGGAGTCACTTTCCAAATGATACTTTTTGATGAATGTCTCATTTTAAAGATAGTGCTTTTTGTGTTCTTCTCAAGAATGTTTTGTCCAGCCCAGAAGTTCTCAGCTGTTAGGGTTTGTTCCTTGGGAGGTGGAGACATTTTTGGCTGTCAAAACTGGATCATGGATGTTATAAACATCTTACAATGCAACAAAGAATGATATAGCATCAGATATCAACAGACTGAAGTTGGGGCTCGGGTCTACTGGGAGATGTGATACTGTGTTTGTTTATGTCTTTGCTTCTGGAAGTGTTGTACTCTCTGGGAAGAAATCTTGGTCTTTCTAACATGTGTTCCCCTAGCGTTTTGTTTAAAACAAAATTCGGTTTTATTTATGATGAGGAGCTTTGTATGGGTCGTGTTGACAGCTAGCACTGAGGTGTTTGGTTTAAAGGCAGTATCTGAGCATGAGGTAATGACCTGGCTTTGGCAGAAGCTTGAGACTTTATCCTTTCCAATCTGACCATGGAGGAGATTTCATGCAGGCAAAGCACTCATACACATAAAAAATAGATCTTTAAGAACTCAGAATTTCTCTTGTTGCTTAACTTTAAGGGTACAACTGTAATGAAAACTGAAATCCTGACTGCTTTCCTGAACAAAAGAGTCAATTCAGGAAACAACTTGACTGTGAAGTGTGCTCTTATTAGCATTGCCATCTGGTTCTTGGCACACAAGTTTGATGAGTAACTGGATGCTTGCTGGATGGGGAGGAATTTGTCCTTTCCTTTTTAGCGTTGTAGATGAGTTGTGTTTCCACCTGTCAGGTATGTTATAAAATTGTCTGTTTAGGTGTACGGATTATGTACGGATCACCCATGTGATCGCTTAGGAGAGCTGGGAGGAGAAGTACATTGAACCCTGTGGCAGCTAGTGCTCAGCAGGCAGTGGTGGGAGAGTGGTGTGGAGACACTTTTCTTCGATTCACAGCCTGAGTAGATACGTAGGGTTATTTTTTAAATGTATTCAAATTTATTTTATGTGCATTGATGTGAAGGTGTCAGATCCCCTGGAATTGGAGTTGCAGACAGCTGTGAGCTGCCATGTGGGTGCTGGGAATTGAACTGGGGTCCTCTGGAAGATCAGCCAGTGCTCTTTACTGCTGAGCCATCTCTCTAGCCCCTGATACATAGGATTCTTAATGTAAAAATCTCCTTACTTTAAAACTAGAATCAATACTGTAGGGTGGTCAGATGAGGAGAATCATCATGTCCAGTGTGTATTATGGGATGGTAACTGTTCTGCTGGTGGTGACCCCTGGGAGATTGACTTAATAATTAATAAACCAGTTGATGTGGGTTTATTAGAGTCAAGGTTTTGTTTTAAAACTTACAGATACAAGCTATGGTTTGGGGTATTGCTGCTGTCTCTGATACTCTTCTGATACAGATACAGATATAGATAGATAGGTAGATAGATAGATAGATAGATAGATAGATAGATAGATAGATAGATAGATAGATATAGAGATATAGATTGTGTGTATGCGCACGTGTGCATACCCTCACACAGGTACGTAGCCTGACATGAATGTAGAGGTCATAGGACAACTTGTGGGAGATGGTTCTTTCCTCCACCATGTGTGTTCTTGGGGGTAGAATTCAGGTCATCAGGCTTGGCAGCAAGCAGTTTTACCCACTGAGTCATCTTACCATTCCCCTACCCCTTCTTCTTCTTTTTTTTTTTTTAAAGATTTATTTATTTATTATGTATACAGTGTTCTGTCTGCATGTATCCCTGCAGGCCAGAAGAGGGCACCAGATCTCATCACAGATGGTTGTGAGCCACCATGTGGTTGCTGGGACTTGAACTCAGGACCTTTGGAAGAGCAAGCAGTGCTCTTAACCTCTGAGCCATCTCTCCAGCCCCCCCCCTTCTTAGATGAAACTTTTTTGTGGAGAGGGGGCTGCTCAGGATCAAACCCAGAGTCTTGCTTCATGCACTGTAGGCAAGTGCTTTGCCTCCAAACTACAGCTCCATTTCTAAATGGAACTTAAAAAAAAAAGGTTAAGTCATATGTACATGTAATAATAAATAAATAAAATTGGAGGCAGATCAGAGTTTTGTTCTATTTGACAGAGTTTTGGTGAGCCAGGACCTCAAGAGAGCAGATCCCAGAACCTTAGCATGGTATTTCTTCCTCTAGCCTTGGTGCAGAATGTGCCCTTGGACTGTAGTGGAAGGGGTCATCTGGGCAGCCACAGTCTAACACTCTCCGTGCTGCAGCTAGCACAGCCCTGGATTCTATACAATCGAGTATTGGTGGCCTGGCTTCCCTTCCTGCGTCTGGGGTGTGTATACAGAAGGCTTACCCAAAGGCCAGTGTGCTGGGCCGCAACCTGGAAAGTTGCTTGCGGCCATTGGAACTGCTCTAGGACTTCATGCTGTTTCCTTCTGCTTCACAGCTTTCATCTGATTCAGGGAATGAAAGCAGGTGTATGGCATCAATGAGACCAAAATAAACCCTTAGTATACATGGTAGGCCTTATGGGGGTCTTCAAATGACCTGATTTTCATCTGTAACTTAGGAGATGGAAGCAGTGCAGATGGGTTCCTGTATTGGATTTGGTTCTGGTTAAGATCCAGCAGAGATGCATCGGTGTGATACATTGTAACTGGCTAGGGTACATAGTATGTGTTTGAAAAGACTTACATGTGCCCAAGGGCCATACATTTGGAACTAAAATAGAGAATTTGTTCTGAGGTGAGTCAAAGTAGGGCATAAATGGGGCCAGGAGGGGCAAGAAGCTGTCCCTATGCTAAGAGCAATTCTAATAGATGGAACTCTTCTCCAGCTTCCCCAGTTGGACTCTTGCCTCTAGTTGAAGAGAAGCAGGGTCTCTGCCTGTCCTCATCTTTCTCCTTTCTCCTTGCTCCTGGTAGCAGAGCATGCCCTTGTCTTTACATCTTCTTCCTTTTTTCCTGTGAACATGTTCAGTCCTCTTTCTTAGAGGCAGAAAGACTAAGGAGTGCCTTGTTGGAATGAGAGAGCCAAGGCATCACCAGCCTGCAGCAGACACACAGGAGTGGGAAAAATCGTGCGCTTGTTGGGCAGCTCTGAGATTTCACTTTACTGTGGCAAATTCTAGACCATCTTTACTGAGAACGTGTGATGTGCTTGTGTGAATTTTCTTTGGTATGTGTATTTGGAAGTTAACAATTTTTAAAAATTTGTTTTCTACAGACTTAAAACAACACATTTATTATCTCATGTTTTCTAGAGGTTTAAATCAACATTATCTTGTAGTCTCTCTAGCCCAGGAGTGCAGGTCTGGCCTGACTGGGTGCCTGCTTCCATGGCTCTCACAGGGGCATAGACATGTGTAGTTCTGTCTGAAGGTTCCACTGCTAAGTTTGTTTCCACGACTGGCTATAGAATGTACCTCCTCAGGGCCTTGGCTTCTTGTTGCTGGCTGGAGGCCACTCTCAGTTCTTTGCCATATTAGGCCCTTATTTTTCGGTGTTGGTGTTGGTGGTACTGGGGTTGAACTCAAAGCCTTGCACACTTTAGACCTGCACTCCATCATGAGCCATACCCACAGCTTTTCCCTTTGAGATGGAATCTCACTAAGTTGCCCAGCCTGGCTTTGAAATCAATCTGTAGCTTAAGAAGGCTTTGAATTTTAAGATCCTTCTGCATCAGCCTCCTTGGAAGCTGGGACTATAGGCCTATGCCACTAGGTCTGATTAGGCCCCTTATTATTATTATTATTATTTTTTAACATTCTCAAACCTTGTTACCCTCTATGGTGGTTTGAATGAGATGTTCCCATAGTTTCAAGCACTTGAATATTGGGCCCCAGTTGTTTCAAAGCCTTGCATCATTTCCAGTTCACTCTCTACTTCCTGCTTGTAGTTTCAGGTGAAAGCTCTCAGTTGGACATGGTGGTGCACGCCTTTAATCCCAGCACTTGGGAGGCAGAGGCAGGTGGGTTTCTGAGTTCAAGGCCAGCCTAGTCTACAAAAATGAGTTCTAGAACAGCCGGGACTGTTGTACAGAGAAACCCTATCTTGAACACCCCCCCCCCGCAAAAAAAAAAAAGATGTAAGCTCTCATCTTGCTGCTCTAACTACCATACTTGCTGTTTCCCTGCCATGAAAACTTTTACCCTTCTGGAACCATAAGCCAAATAACCCCCTTCTTTCTATAAGTTGCCTTAGTCTTAGTGTTTTATTTTATCACAGCAATAGAAAAGTAACTAATACAACCTTTCTCCTCTCATTCTGTCTGTTAGATTCATCTTTTAGTAGATTGCCTTCCTCGGAGGAGAACCTCTTTATTTCCATTCTACTTACCAGTGTTTACTGCATCTTTTTTTTCTGGAAAGATAAAATTCATTGGTGTTTCTTAGATACCAGAACAAATGGGTGGTAGGTGTTGTTTTTGTTTTATAAATGAGAAACTAAGATCAGCCAGGTGGAGCTGCTCAGGGCCCCACAGATAGAGCTGTCCCTAGGGCCCCTCCCCTGGGCTACTTCTCCACTGTGGGACCTTGTGTGTTTGGATGCCAGCAGCCTTGCCCCTCTACCCCCACTCTCCTGAACACAGTCCTTGAGCAAGCACTTCCAACTCTTGCTGTGCCATGTGCTCACTGCCCCAGACACCAGGGCTTGGCCTTCTTCTCTCGAGCCCCACCACTGCCACCTGCAAGATGAGCCTCTGCTGACAGTGCCTGCGGCCTCTGCTTAGTCATTCCAGCATGTGCCTGTTATGTGCTTAGTGTTGGTGTTTTCAGCACTGGGACTCCAGCCTCTGTGTTAATTCCTGGGGAGGGCAGAAGGCCCCTTTTGCTGTCCCATCCCCTGTGAAGACTGGTGCATGGCAGACAGCACCAGTTTGGTGAGTTGGTAGAATGAGCTCTGCTCCAGGGTGTTTTGGTAGAATGGAGGGAACATGGAACATCTCAGGTGAAGTTGTGTGCCACTGTTGTGGCCTGACTTCAGCCTTTATTATTTTCTGTGCAGTAATATTTAGTTACTTTAACTTCGTTATTTTTCTGAGGTTGATAAAAAAACCTTTCTTAAAGATTTTACACCGGTTCCTTTTCCTCCATTTTTTTTTTTTTTTTTTGGTTGTTGCTGATATAGTTCATCCTAAAGTCCTCACAGAAAATAACACATTTGTTTCATTAGTGCTTGCTTTAAAAAAAGAAAAGAAAAAACAAACAGTGCCTCATGTAGCCCAGGCTACCTTTGAACTTGATATATAGTCAGGAATGACCAAAAAATCAAGAGATCATCTTTCCTCCTTTCTCCTGTGCTGTTATTTGGGTGTACACCATACCTGGTGGCATAGGTTCTGCTTTTTTTTTTTTTAATGGGAATATATTTTAGACAGATAGCAGATAGAAAGATACAGTTATTCTCATGACTAGTAAATGCCTTTTACTAAAAATTTCCACTGAAACAAATGGAGAAGCTGTGTGGTCTGTAACCAGAGGTTTGTCGATGTAGGTTGTAACAAGAGCCTGACTAGAAAGAAATACTGCAGGCATTCCCTGCCACCCACCAGGTTCCCTCAGAACCAAAGGTAAAGTCTTTAAAGGATTGAAAAGGAACCCATACATTGGCTGTGTGCATGACAAGATGAGTAGACATTGACTTTTCGTTCAGACTGTGTTATGACTTGTGGAGAAGCCAGACAGTGGGAGCTATGACCACAGGGTCAGTCTGTAGTACAGCACCTGAACTGTTTACAGTCTGCAGCAGATCTCAGGTCCTTCTCCCACCCCTCCTGCTCTGCTCCCCTTCGAAGCTCTTACCCTCTGTGTGACTTGCTCAGCATCTGCCTTCTACAGACAGGAAGCTTCATGAGGGCAGGAAACCAGATCTATCTCGTGCCCTCATTTTCTCTTTTATTCTGGACAGACTGCATGGATATGTCCCAGGTGAAGGAATAAATGAATGGACGCCACACAGCAACCCAATAACAGTTCATTGTGTGTGAAGTCAGAGGCCAGTAGTGTTCTGCAGGCTGCATGTGCTAAGAATTCAGAGGTCATGGGAGGGCACAGGAAAGTTTAAAGGAAGATGAATCTTAAACTTTGTTGTAGGATTTGGCTAAATGAATCAGTGGGAGGGGGAAATTATTCCAATCTGGAAAGTGTGAAAATGGGCAGGAAGACTGTTTCCCACGTCAAGTATTCTGAGGGATAAATGATAAATGGCTTAAGATGACTTCCAGATTCTGCAACTTTTTCAGGGGTTAAAAGGTGAATAGAAAGAATAACGGTCATTCTGCTGAGTAGAGTCTAAATGACACAGCCAGTGATCTAAAAACCTATGTTGGAAAATGTCACTTTATTATATGCGTCTGGAAGTGCAGATGGGGAAACAGATTTTTTTCTTTTTGCAGTAGATTCATTAAGTGTTTAGGAAGAGATTCTCTTCTGCACCATCTCCAACAGCCTGAGTAGTTTGAGGCTGAGACTAAACTCCAATTGTGCAGGATTGCTTTATGCCACTATGAGGCTGAGGTCATCACCAGGTGCAAGGCACAGCACCTGCTTCACACCCTGTACTGGGTTGGATGATGATGATGCATTGACATGCATAGAGCAAGTGTGGTAGAGATTGAAGAATGGAAGCAGCTCACACTTATTGAGCTCTCACTCTTGGCTACGAATCCTCCTCCTAGTGCATCAGGCCTAGACATTTTCTCCAGGTCACTCATGTGTGGATCTGGTGTCCCCCTTGTACTGAAGAAGATTGGATGTGGGGGAGGCACTTCAATCCCAGGCTCTGCTGGGCTGGACAGGAGCTCCTTTTTCCGTGTGCATGCTTTTTATCCTCGAATGCACCAGTCCCCATGGCTCCTGCCCCAACAGAGCTAAACACCAAGGTGTTCACACCACTTGCTGCTGGTTATCCTGGAAAGGCAGTCTGCTGATCTTTCGTTCTGTAGCAGACTTGTTAGCTCCACAAACCTGGTGTAGTGTAGTGTGGCAGAAATCATCCACATGGAAACAGTTTCAAGCTTTGCCTCTTTGTTTGGAGCCATATAATTAAAAAGAGTAGGGAGTTTTTAAAGTAAGAACATGCTTACTGTGATGGGGTCACTGAGCTACCCATGGGCTGGTATGCACCTTCTGTGTCCATGGGGACAGTCCAGGTGCCTCACATTAGACTTTGCTGCATATGTAACCATTGAGATATCCATATATTCCCCCTCTCCACCTCCTCCTGTTCTTGGGCCCTGAGTTGAAGGAGTCTACTATTTTCTTAGATTGGCATAGTCACATAGCCCTGTCTCTGGCTTCCTTCGTTCTTGTTCTTTGGAGAAAGATAGGGTCATGTAACAAGAAGTCCTGTCTTCCTCTCAATTGTCTTTGTATTCTTACTTTTCTCCTGCTGAGGCAGAACCCTCCCTTGGGAGCTAAGGCAGAACCCTCCCTTGGGAGCTAAGGTAGAACCCATGGTCTAGGTGAGGGGCCTGGACATTGCTTTTGTTGCTGTCTCTTCATCTGCCTTCGTTTTGTTCTCTGTCCTTGCTTTGTTCCCTCATGTCTCTGAAATAACATCTGCTGATCTTTAATCATAACATTTATTCTTCAGCTCCTGCACCCTGGTCTGTTCCTGCTCAAAGCCAGGGAAATGCCCCAGGAGGTCTCTAAGGGGCACCTGTTCACTGCCCAGGATCTTTACTCTGCCAAACATGTTGCATCTTCCCGCGGTTTCTCTGATGCCACCGTTGCTGCACTGCAGTATTGTAGGAACAACACTGCAAAGTGTTTCCAGAGTCTGTGGACTCGGGGTTAGGAGCCAGCTGGACCACTTTTTAAAACCCAGTTCTCAAATCTTTTCTCATCTGTTACTATGGTCAAATATCATGTTCATTTGAAAGATAGCTCAAATCAATGTATTGGCTTCCCAGCATTCTGTTCCAAGTGAACAATTAACAATTATCCATTTTCTACATCATACTTAAAAGATAGGCACTGATTAAACTGTTCTTTCATGGAAAAATTGTTTCTAGAAATTGACTTTTCCAACAAAATTGGATTGCTCTTAGAATGTGAGATAGTATTTCCTCGGAGGGCAGGGGAAGGGACAAGAGTAAAACCCATTTCAAAGCTGTTGACCAGTGAAGCATTTGATTAGGAAAATAGGAGGTAAAGTGAACTTTTTATGGAAAAAGAAGCAGTCAGCTTTCGTATTCCCATAGCTTGGTGTGCCCCCTGCAGTTGGCCCCATGCTCCTTTTTGTCTTTTGGTTGTTGTGCTCTGTTCAGTTTAAAGATGAAGTCTCATGTTTCAGAAGAATTTTTTTTCATGACTTTTTTCCCCAAGAATTTTAATGTTAATGGAATGATAGCCAAAATGAGTGCCAAAGATATCCTGGTACTTGTCCTCCCTTCCCTTTCTTCAAAGAACAATGTTTGACAGAGGTTGCTTCTTCCTATTTTGTATTCATACTGAATCAAGAGAGAATTCTTTTTCTTCCAGTTCTGGCAGTTGAACCTAGGGCATCATATACATCAGATGCAAGTGCTCTGCTACTGAGGAACTTTCCCCAGGAAAGGGAATTTATGTCCCATGTATGTCAAGGTGGCTTTCTTCTTTCAAATGTATATGTGTTTATGGGCATGGGGGTTGAGGGCAGTGGCAGACAGCCTCAGCTGTTGCTCCTTAGAAGCTATTCACCTTGTTTTTTGGAACAGGGTTTTCATTGGCCTCAATATCACCATGTAGTGTTCTTCTAGGGATTCACCTGTCTCTGTCTCCCCAGCCCTCGGATTACAAACAGGGCTGTGTCCTGCTCTTTTAATGTGGGCTCTAGGGGTCCAACTCAAGTCCTCACACTTGCCTTGCAAGCATTATTGCTATGTCCTGACCCCCAGGCCTTTGTCATGGTTTTGTGTCAACATAATGAAACACCTAAGTTAATTAACTGAGAAAAAAATTATTTTAGCTCATAGTTTTAACATTTCCGGTCCAAGATCAGGGACCCTATTGTTTTGGGCCTCTATGAGGTTGCTAATGAGGTAGTACATTGTGGTAGGAGCATGTACTGGATTTACAAGTGTGGGCCACCATGCTCAGCTTCTTAACTTCCTTTAGGCTTAGTTAATTTTCTGTTGCTGTGAAGACACCATGACCAAGGCAACTTGCAGAAGAAAGACTTTCTTTGAGCTTGTAGTTGCAGAGGGTTAGAATCCATGACTATCGTGGCAGGGAGCATGGCAGCAGGCAGCATGGTGCTAGAACAGTAGCTGAGAACTCACATCCTTATCTGCAAGTACAAGGCAGAGAGAGCTAACTGGGAAATGTTGTGAGCTTTTGAAACCTCAAAGTCTGCCTCCAGTGACACATCTCCTCCAACAAGGCCACACCTTATTAGAATTTTCCCAGGGGCCTGTCCTGAGAAGATTCCTCCCAGAGTCCTGGGGAAGACACTGTGTCCAGTGTGGGGTTATCTGTGGGAAAAGAATCTATGTACACTAGTTTCTTACATCCATTTACTTTATTTCCTGTAACAAACTTCTATCTACACAGCTGCAGTTCCATCCTGACATTCAGTTCCTCTCTGTCCCTTCTTTTTCTGTTCTCTCATAGTTTTAGTAAGCTCCTATGCTTTTGATCTCATCTTCGTCTTCAGTTTCTCCATCTATGCTCATTTCTTCTCTTCCTACTCTCTTGACCTTATTCTCTACAAAAGATCTGCCTTGTTCCTTTCTCTCCGGCCATGTGACTCTGCCCTACCATCTGCAGAAACTCTGCCTTGTTCTCTTCTCCTCTGGCCACTCTGACCAGGAATTCTGCCTCCCCTTCACTTGCACCTGGATATGCAAAAAGCCCTATTGTCTTGAGTCACTTGCTCTGCAGTGCTACTAGGCCTGAAGGAAAGGGATGGTCTGAGCTTCATTTGCACAAGAAACAAAGCTATGTATCTACAGTCCGCCTGTCTCCTAGGCTCTATAGGAGTGTTACCTAGTGGATCAGCAGTAGGTCCGAGAAGCTTATTCTGTTTGCAATATGGCCTAGTAGTATATGGGCACACAAGAATTTCATAGCAGAAGACAGGTTAAGTTCTTGTTATCACCTGCACAGAATACAGAGCTGGCAGTCATTGTCATACTCCTGTTCTTCTGGAGACGGTGCTTTCCCATGTCTACTTATGTACATAGTCCTTTCCCAGGGCAAGAGTTATAGGTGCACCCTGGATGTCAGCCCCCCTGCAAAGGAAGTGGCTCAAAGTGCACACTCCCAACTTTGGTCATATGCTGTTCCACCAGCTTAGACAATGAAAAGTAAAACTATGTTGTGAAGCTGAAATAATTCTAGTCTGCTTTCTTGTTTGTTTGTTTCTTTGTTGTTATTTGAGGCAGGATCTCACTTAGTAGCCCTGGCTGGTCTAGAACTCACTCTGTAAAGCAGGCTGGCTTTGAACTTACAGAAATCCACCTGCCTCTACCTCCTGAGTGCTGGGATTGAAGAAATTTGCCACCAGGTACTGCTAGACTGCTTTTTGATGAAAATATGTTCATATAAAACAATTGCTTTGCTATTCTGTTGATTTCCTCTTTTGTTTGTGGGGTTTTGTTATTTTATTTTATTTTATTTTTTATGTTGAGAATGAGGGATTGGAAATCTATGCTGCTTCTGAGTAAACATTGGCCCTTGATGGAGGCCAAGGATCATGGCTTGACTGTGCTTGAGTTCTCCTGTCAGTCAGCAGAGATGTCTGAGGCTGGGTGTAAAAGTAAGCGGAAAGAAGTAGATTTCCCATGGTTGAGTGGAGGCTCTGAGATGGCACAGCAGTGTCCTCAGCTAATCTTCCCAGGGTGAGTGCTGCATGATTGGAGGGAGCAGTTGTGTGTGCACAGGGTGGGATGAGAACTTGTCTTATCTTGCCCCTTGCTGGATTCTTAAGATAGAGATATGTTCAGAGACAGTTGAAAAAGATGGACAAGGTTCTCTGCTGCTCAAGAACAGACTGCTGAGATGAAAGGCAGAACAGAAGAGAGAGGGAAAGCGGTGTTTCTGGAAGCTTCAGTCCATTCAACTAGGCCCTGCTGTGTGCGTATCTGTGTGTGTGTGTATCTGTATGTGCATGTCGTGTGTGTGTCTGTGTGTGTGTAAAGCAGGCTGCCTGGTAGTGCTCCTCTGGGTCCTTGAAGTGGTGTTGTTTTGGAATGTTGTCACTTGGCATGTTCTTGCCTGCTGTCCAGGCCTGTGCAGGTTGACATTTCTCAGGTGCCCGTGTCACAGCTGTCCTTACTTGGAAGAAGGCTTTCCTTCTTGGAGGGAAAGATGTCTTTGAGGCTCTGTGAAGGCCCTGGGGCCTCGCTGCTGGTAGCTAGAGACCTATCTCTGCCTCACTAGCTTACCAGCAGGGAAAGGAGATGCCTTGGAGTGACAGGGCTCTGGGAACCTGGGAGGCTGCTAAGGTGGCCCTGCAGTGGGGGTGAACTATGGCCTCTCATACCATCTGTTGTCTATTTGACCTTCCTCTGGCTTTGCTGGATAGTAACCCTCTGAGGTTGTTAATTCTGTGTCTTCCTCTACCATTAGAGGCGCTCAAAATTTGTTGATGGATCAATCTTTTTCTTTTTTAAGATTTTTCCCTGTGATGAATAATTGTCTACTGTTTACTTACCTTCAAGTTTTTTCCTTTTTGAGTCAGTAAATATTTTTGTAAATAAGTGATTGACAGTCCATATTTGGTTGATTTGGGCCCAGTTCGGTATAGATTGATTGTCCTTTGGTATATATACATGTTAACTAATATACACTGCAGAGAGGTATTTTTGTAATATTTTAGCAAACTGCAATTAAATTTAAATTGCATGTAGATAATAGATCCAGTCATCTAAAAAGTATTTTTAATTGTAACAAGCAATAGTGTTATTCTAATTTTATTTTAAGATGATATATATTGGCTAGAAAAAAAACTATATAGGAGTGAAAGCAGGAGGTCTTGATTAGATATGTATCGATGTAGTTAAATTTTTATTTGATTATATTGAGTGAGTTTGAAGAACTTTATGATGAAAAAATTCCCCGAAGAATTGACTGTAATCTGTGTTTAAAAATAAAGGTCTTAAAAATTGATTTTTCCTTCAAGAGCTGAATATATGAACCATGCTTTGTTTCTGATTTATGACCATCAAAACTAAGTTGTAGATTCAATAGATATTTTATAATTTGTCCTCCTGTTAAACTGTGCTGTATCCACTTAGAAAATAAAGTACAAGAGGAAGGTTCACTGACTGCTAGAAACGTGCTGCCTGTGTATGTGCTGTCTGCAGCTGGCCTTGATCATGTGATGTCCAGTGTCTGGCCTCCCTTTTGTTCCCATCTTGCATCTCTCCTTTATTCTGCCTCTTTCCAGGGAAATCTCTTTTCCTTCTTTGGTATTGTCTTGAAGAGAAAAGGGCTCCATCCAGGCCCACAGGACCTGACCCACAGGGTTGTCCATTGCTTCTCTTTTCTTTCGCTTGATTTGCTGAGGCACCTATTAGTGTTACATCAGATGGTGTTCTGTTGAAAGCCCTGCAAAGCATCCAGTGGAGAAGCATACATGACTGTATCCACCCCAAGGTCAGATGTTAAGTTCTGTGTCTGCTTTCATTCTAGTAGCAGTAAGAGAAATGGGACCATCTTGAGAGTTAAGTATGTCTGTCTTTGGCAGATGAAACCAACTGTCCCTTTTAATATATGTTTAAGTCATGCAAAATATATGTATTTTAATCATATCAATTTAATTACACAGTATTATTGCTTTTCATCAGAACAAGCTTAGGTGCAACTTATAAAATATATTCCCATAGCTGTTGAGAAGAGCAGTTGCTGGGCTGCCAGGTATATTTTGGGATTGATTATGCATTGCAACAGTTGTAAATTCTTTAAAATGTGGTATTTAGGAGTCATTTTTATAGACTGATCAACTTCCCTTTTAGCATATTTGAATGTCTCCCTGAAATGATGTTTGTATTCAGGTTGGCCCCCAGAAATGTAGCAGTCCAGGCATAAGAGAAACTCCAGTGAAGGGATGATGGATTTTGGGAAGATTCATGCTCTGGTCTTTTTAGTGTTGGAATCTTTCTTTATTCCTCAGCGTTTCCAGCCTTTCTTTAGGTTAAATTTGTTTCATTTGAGAATTGGTTTAGGAAATACCTAGCCATAGTCATGCAAGTGCATTTTAAAATGTTTACAATTGCCTATTTCCCAGCATTAAACACAAAACCACCCTTAATTCAAATGCATTTTGTTCCTGTGCACAACTATTAATGTTTCGAAGCTACTTCGAAAACCAAATGTTCTGGATTAGGGTCCACATAATAATGGAGCATGCTTGTTTTGGTTCTTCACAGAGGTTTGTTGTAAGAGCTTAAAATAAGACTGCAGCTAATTTGTGTGACGCACGATAACTGTTTATTTAATGTAAGTGTACCCTGGATCTCTCCTCTCTGATCAGCCTGAGAAATTTGCATGCTGCATAGCAGCCATCTTCTTTTATACTTTATTAAATATCTGTCAATTATAAATATCAAGGTTTTACATTAATGTCAAGATAGTACATCAAAAATTCATGGAATATGTGACTTTTTCCAAGGGTATTTAATACTTAATGCATTTGTGTCATTTTTCTTTTCAGAGATATTGACAGGTTTTATTAAGTGTTTGTTAGGGAGATTTCATTTTTATCAAGGGACTATAAAGAGAAGCTGCATGCTAAATCAATTTTAAAAGCCAGAATATCATTCATTTTTCCATCTTCAAACACTTATAATCCATAGATTTTATTTAAATTTCTTCTTGGTTTATTTTTGTTTTATGTGAGTGATAGTTCATGACAGAACTTTAATAAGGATCAACTATGCTGACTGTAGTGGTTTTTAATTTCCTTAAGCATCACTACCAGACCCATGCAATATGGTAAATTCTTCAAAATGTCATACTTACATATTTAGCAATATTGCTCCTTTTTATTGAGGCCAAACAAACAATTTTAGATATTAATCTTCCCCAAACATAGTGATTATTTTGTACTAGGCACAATATTGCTGTTTCTCAAGGAGGATGCCTCCTTTGGAGGGAAAAGGGAGTTGAGTGAGTGCTTTAGAGGGTCACCTACCAGGCTTTGCATTCAGATTCTAGAATTATTATTTTTTTTTTTTGTAGAGGTAGAGTTTTATATATAGTCCAGGTTGGCCTCTGTTTCCCAAGTAATTGGGACTACAGGGATGTACCACCAACCCTGGCTTTAGAAAGTGAGCCTGGCGCTCCCTGTCTGATCACAGTGGTGCTGGTTGTTTATTTCCCCAAACCTCAAGTATTCATTATGCTCAAGAACAAAAAACCGTTGATTACATATGATTTGGAAGAAAACCTACATCTAGTTTCAGAAGCTGTTTACTAGGGTGTGGGGTGGAGTAGTGAGTGAGTCATCAGGGATCCAGGTGGCTCCTATTGGGCCCCTGCCTTGGAAGCCTGGTTCTTGTGTTCATTTGAGGATACTCTGTACCCCATCTCACATGGATCTTTGTCTGGGAAACTAGAGCCACTAAAATCAATTGGCCACCAAGAGTGAGGTTCCTCTTTAAACTGGCTGGAGGATCTTTAAAATGCTGGGAAAGCTGTCAGGGTGAAGACAGGCTTGTGGTAGTTTACTCCCAGAAGGGAGCCGAGGATTCTTGCCATGTACTAGGAGTTTGAATATTTTCATGGGACAACATTTTAAAAGCTTTCAGTTCACTTCAAATTAATTTTAGACAACAGTGAAAGTGATTGATTAAAAAAACCTTCAATCTAGGTATTAAATGAAAATTGTTTGGAATCAACATTTGTCTTTGTTCATTTTTTTCAAAATAAGGGAAGCTATTTATTTTCAACATTAAATATTAAACATTAAATTAAAAAAATCATAGTTGAATTATTTTTTATATTGAATACCCCAAGATCCTTGAGGAGTACTGTATAAACATGATTAGATGATTAGGTATGGGTTTTGTTTTTTATTTTGGTTTTTTAGAAACAATGATTTTATTCAAATGACCTGAAACCCCTGTGGGCTACCACAGCGTTGCTGTAGTGTTGCTGGTAGGGATTGCACGCACTCTTCCATGCCGCCAATAGATGGCGCTGGCGTCACAGTAGTGAGAGCCCTGCAGAGGAGGGAGCCACTGGCCACCTCAGTGCCACATGTTGCTTCACTCTGACTGTTAAGTTCATGTGTCAGTGCAGACTGGCTTTTATACTAGAATCTTGTGTGCTAGACATACCCTGGTTTTTGAGAACAACTATTTCTAATGGCTTCCGAAAATATTATATAACTACAGAGAAAAAGAACAGTCAACTTCTATCTGATAGTATACTTACACATTTTTTTTTTTTTTTTTTTGTTTTTGTTTTTTGAGACAGGGTTTCTCTGTGTAGCTTTGCGCCTTTCCTGGAACTCACTTGGTAGCCCAGGCTGGCCTTGAACTCACAGAGATCCGCCTGGCTCTGCCTCCCGAGTGCTGGGAGTAAAGGCGTGCGCCACCACCGCCCGGCTACTTACACATTTTTATTGAGGTTTTATTTGTACTGATTTCTATTAGGACTGTTAGGTCATGTGGGATATATGTAAACTGTTAGAAGGAGCATGTTGGCACTAACCGTCCACCTCTTGGCCCTGGAGTGGTCACTCATGTTCCTGAGGAATCCAAGCCTGTCTGAAGATACTCAACTGTTGGTAGAGTCTTCAAGTCCTTTTGAAAACTGAAAATTGTCATCTTTTTTCCTACTTAATATCAGACTTTTGAGGAAGAGGTGGAGGGCGTTAAAATTTGAGTATTTATGAAATTTCACATAGGAATTTACCAACTTCAAAAAGGCTGTAGTAAATGCCATAGTTGAAGTGAATTAAAATATTTTTTTTAAAAATAACATTTCCCTATCTTTTAGACTTTGAAAAGAGACATCTGGGGTGTGCAGAGCTCTCAATAATACGATACTGTGAAATTTCATTTTATTACAAGAGAAAGGAAAATTTATCAATAAGATCCATTTTCTTTACTATTTTGAAGTTTTTCTGTTAATTCTTACTAGGTTAGTTTTGGGAGGAGAGAGGGTTTTATGCTGATTTGTATGTTTAAATGAAAACCTGGGCTCTGTCTTGGCTAAATTTTATGATTAAGAGGAAGACATACCCCATGCCCTCAGAGCACAGCATACACTTACTTGTCTCTGGAACAGACGTGCCCTATTACTGACCTTCCCAGGGTCAGCATTTCCTGAGTCAGACTGGAAATGCCATGTGATGGACTATTTTGTATGTTGTCTTAAAGTCTCGTTTAATTTCACATTGTTAGTACAGATATTCATTGTGTCTCGTTTTGTGTTGAGTTCTAGCTGTAGCACAGGCAGCTGTCACATTCTTGACCTTAGCCTCTCAAGTGCTGGTGTTTACAGGTGTGTACTGCTACACTTGACTCAATGTGCATCCTTTTTTTTTTTTTTTTTTTTGGTTTTTCGAGACAGGGTTTCTCTGTGTAGCTTTGCGCCTTTCCTGGAACTCACTTGGTAGCCCAGGCCGGCCTCGAACTCACAGAGATCCGCCTGGCTCTGCCTCCCGAGTGCTGGGAGTAAAGGCGTGCGCCACCACCGCCCGGCTCAATGTGCATCTTAAAGGTTGTTTTTACATTTGACTTTTCTTCCAAAGGGTTAAAATGAGGCTAAGAAGAGGGAAGAAGCAGGCACCTGGGAGCTAACACCCAATTGGCCGCCTTTTGTAATATATAATTTGCCTAAGATTGTGCACTGAGCACAAGCTTTTGTTTTCTAATTGATTTACGGTTTGAGCCACTTTTACCTCATCCCCTACTGCCCTACACACAGTGCCAGCAAGCACATTACAGAGAGCGATGATGAATTACAGTGCACTTGTGGTGCCAGTACCTGGAGTAGGAGTTTGTGCTGCACGGAGCCACATCAACAGGCGGAAGGATCGGCTCCGGCAGAATCTTGTCTCTAGCTCAGAAGCCACCATTTGTTCATCTGATCACTGCTGCAGTCCGTCTATCCGACTGTAATTGAAAGTAAAGATTAAATCACACTGCTACAGCTTCTCATTTCTTAATTGAGACAAAGTTTTAAGTGCTCAAAGGTCTAAAGAGGAGGGACTTATGAAGAAGGAATGTGAAACTACAAGATTTTCTCCTGTGTATGACATTTTGGATATTTTATTAAATGTTCTTTTGTCTAGAAAAAGAATAATTTAAAATAATGCTGGTCTGTTTTACCTTTATCTTACTTGTAAGATTCACTTCATTCTCATGAGACTTTGCTTGATTTCCTATGTTTGATCCACATTTACTGTGTAAATAATTCACTTGCACGTAAGTCGATTGTCATCAAGTGAGATAAGTTAGAGAGTGTGAAAGAAACTCCAGCACACTATAGGGCCTATAAATGTTGCTTTTTGTTACATACAAAGAGATTAAAATCTAGCATAGGGCATGAGGCCCCAAGATAGGCAAGCCCTCACTCCTGGCTTTGCAGGCTCTGGTGTTCCCTTCAGAGCTGGTGCTCATAGCAGTGGGTGTGTCTGCTTTGTGAAGGCAGTCCACCTTAAACTGTTGTGTGTGGTGTCTGTGGGTTCCGGATCGAAGTATGAAGGAGCAGATTAATGGCGGCCGCTGGGCACAACAAATTAAGTTGACAGTGATGTATGAGGGCACAATAGCACGCTGATCCCTCAGTCACGCTGCTGGACACCTCCTGCTTCCTTTGGCTCTTGTTAGGGTCTGTTAGCAGCTAAATAATGAGATTCTGTTGACTGATTTCTGTTTTCCCTTTTTCTCTTCTCACCTCTGCTTCTTAAAACTACTCGTTCCCAGACCCATCCTCATGCCAACAAACTGCCCTTGAAGGATTCTTTCACTTACGAGGACTACAGGTTGGTGTAAGGGGCACTGTGTTGAGGGTGGTTTCTGAGAAATGCAGGATCTGGAGGTGAGGGAAGCTCATCAGCCAGCAACCTGCTGTGACCATTACTGTGCCACCGTGCTGAAATAGGGCGGTCGCAGAAGCCGCAGTGAGCAGCTTTGAGAAGCACTAGCATTTTGACAGCTACTTAGAAACTGCTGTGACCCTGTAATGCTAGTAGCTTGGTGGAAGTAGCCACAGGGCGTTTGAACTTAACATTAGTGTTGAGTATTGCTAAAGGAGTTTTTTCTCTTTTTGAGTAGATCATGTTAGTGGGAAGTGGGGATTCTTTTTGCACAAAAAGTTAATGCACTACACAATGTAATAAAAGTGTCATGTCCTACATCTCATACACACCTTAGAGAGGAGAGACAGCATCCACTTGACAGTGAGGCTCAAAACAGGGTAGAGTCAGCATTTGGGTGAGAAGGGGAGCTGCCTGTGGGGACCTTTCATCACCTTGTGCTAAGGGCTGAGACCTCTGCTGCTTCTGCTTCCTTTTAGCACTCTTCCTTGCATAGACTTCATTTCCTGCCCCTCCTTCCCTCAATCCTGGATTTAGTTCTAAATAGTACACAAAAGACTGAAAACTGTGAACCATTCCATGACCCCAAGTATCTGGTTGCATGCATTCTCGTGCAGGTGACTTTTAGATGGCTCACTCTTAATTCTCTTACTTTCTTTCTGTTACAGGTGGGCAGTCTCTTCAGTGATGACGCGACAAAACCAAATTCCCACAGAGGACGGCTCCCGGGTGACCTTGGCCCTGATTCCTTTATGGGACATGTGCAATCACACCAACGGCCTGGTAAAGATCTCCTCCTGGGGTTGAGTCTGGAGAGGCCGCTGAGCTTCTGGGTGGATGTTCTACTCAGCTGCCTGTTTCCCCTTGCCAACTCCCACCAGGAGGAAAAGCAGAAGCAAACCCTGCTGCTTCCTGCCTCCCTCTGGTAGCAAGCTGCTGGGTGTCCTCTTCACACTGAAAACTGAAGAGGCCAGGCTTAGGCCGCTTGGAGAAGCGGCAGCAGCTGCACTTGTGTGTTCCCAGTCACAGCCCTAGCTCTCAGGCTCATTCTCCTGTCTTACTGGACCGTGGACTGAGTGGACGCACCACTCTGCTATTTTAGTCTCTTATAAGTGTGGGTTTATTGAAGGACACTTTTGTCTTTCTGGCTTTCTCTCTTACGGCCCTTTCTTTTTTTTTTTCTCTGCTGACTCCTTTCCACCCCTTGCCCCGCTCTGTTCCTCACCCTCTTTGATTGACCTGCTTTGCTCAGGAGCCCATGTGTGGGAGGTTTGTGTGCTAGGTTCTGGGCGCAAGTGCAGGGCTGCGAGAGTGAAGACAGAACGCATCTTCCTGTGGCTGATTTTTGAAGGAGGAGGGCAGATCCTGCTCCTCTGCATTCTTGGGTTTCAGGCAGTGTGAGGCTGAAGCTTTCCCTGTGCTGAGGACTTCCTGGTCCTCACAGGTGGGGGGGTGACAAAACCCAGATCATTCTGAAGTCCTCAACACTGCTAGTCTGCAGGGTGAGTTGGGTTTGATTCCTGCTTCTCAGTGCCAGCTTGCTTTGTTATTATTAGCCATATTATAAATAGATTAGAGAAATGCTGAAAATGATTATTTCACGTCTCTACAGCGGCCAGAGCACATGCGCTCTGCACCAAGCACCCAAGACAGACTGTCCTGCTAGTTCTGGTAGTCTTTCAAATCTTAGTATCTAAATTGTAGCAAGGAAGAAGAATTACACTTTTATAATTACATTTTTGTCTTAATTTAGATATGCTTAATTTAATTAGCAGGACTAAGAAATAGCATGTTTTACGTTTTCATTAATGAATATAATTTTACATTCTTTGTCCTTTTTTTTTCTCCTTTAGAGATATTTTTAAATGGATGATAAGCTTGAAATTAAACAAAATTTTAAGTAGCTTTAAATATCTGACCTTTGTATTTTCTTTTTCCCTCTTTATATGAACTGGATCACTGTTTCCCAAACTCAGTTGACCATTAAAGTTTCTTTTCATTTCCAATGTTAAAAAATCAAAAAGAATTACACAACACAGAAGTCTGTGGTAAAGGAAGCCATTCTTCCCCTAGGGTCCCAGTCTCCTCTGGTTTACTAGCTACACAGAAGGGCTACAGCTCAGGGCTCTGCTCTCCTGTCCTGTGACATGTTCGTAGGTGCGCTGACTTGGGCCTTGGTGTTCTTCCCCTGCCAGCATGATAAAGCTGTGCACTCTTGCGAACAGAGGGCTCTTGGCATCTCTTGTCTAATGGACTGTGTGGTTGTGATTGACCATGGCTCTCTGCTGACCCTCGGGAGGTTTGTTCCTTGCCCCACACACCTAACTCAGCACCTTGGTTGATTTGTTTCCTTTGTCATAAGGTTTCATGGGACATTGAGTGCGGCAGGGTTTAAGGAATGGAGTTTTCAAACTGTAGAACTGTGTATCATCTGTGACCAGTTAGCTGCTTTGTAAAGTGAAGTGCTTGGTCTCAAGCTTGTATTCCCCTGTGTCTGTATTGATTCTCCTCGCATTGTTAGGCTGCCCGCCTCACAGGGGAAAGGAAGGTGCACTGACCAGTGCTGTCTGCTTTGAACACTAGTCCCGAACCCTAGGGAAGGCAGGAACAGTGCTGCCGAGGATTTTGGAGAATGTGAGTGAAGTCCTCTGCCACCTGGAGAAGCAGGTTTTAAGAGGTCACAAGGCCCAGCCCGAGGTTATAGAAAATGAGTCCTGTGTGGGAATGGAGGCCAGCAGTCAAGGTTGCAGGGCTTCCTCTAGTATTCCCCACCTTGTCTTTTTGAGACAAAGTCTCCCACATTAACCCTGGAACTCGTTGCCTTGGCTAGGCTGTCTAGGAGGTTGCCTGACCCCCACCCCCCACCCACTGTAGTGATGTTAAGGCGGCACACCACTATGCTTGGGCTCATTTGTTTAAGTTAATGTGGATGCTAGAGATCCAAACCAGTTTCTTGTGCTTGCACAGCAAGTGTTTGAACTACTGAGCCGTTTCCCTCATCTTGGAAATGCATATCTGTAAATCTTGCCTGATCTGTCTAAAATGAACAGAATTGACAGAATTCCTTTCTTGAAGCCATTCTGTTTACCTGAGAAGGATTCTGCTAAGTGGTGTTTCAGGGCATGGTGTGTGTGAGTGTACATATATGACTGTCGGTCAGTATGGTAAAAATCTTTCAGGGCCCTTCTGTTTAGCTGTTGAAGATGTTTAGATTCCAAACTTAGAGCAGAAGCCCAGTTTTCATAACCACGTACAGGTCTCATCTGTACTACCGCTGGCTTCTTGCTGACCCTAACACCATTACAACCCACCTCAGAACCTTTGTACTTGCTGCTACTCCTGCCCAGATCAGACACTAATGAGGATGAGTGAAGGGGACCAAAAGGAACTAGATAAGTTTACCCAGTCTAGGAGGTTGGCAGTGTTCAGGGATGGGGCATCAAAATGCACTGTTTACCACACTGGGGGCCTTGTCCCTCAAGGCAGTCTTTTCAAAGGCAGTGTCAGGCATTAGGGACTGTCCATCAAGCACTGGGGACTCTGATTTGAAGAGCACTCCTGGTCTCCTGGAGGATTGAGGAGGCAAGTGTGCAGATATATGTGGTGGCAGCTGGAGAGGGCAAGATGAAGGGAGGTGAAATGGGGGAAGGTGCCCCAGAAAGAAGACAGGTTTCACAGTCTCAAAGCAGAGCAGGAGCTAAAAGGTAGCTTCTCGCAAGAGGGAACAGGACAGTGGCCTATATGGTAGAGAACAACGTGTTCTGAGGCCTCCTGGGAACTTGGCGTTGTCCCGAGTCACTGTGTGGTCAGCAGAAGAACTATGGTACAGGAGCTTATACTACTCCGAAGGGCTTTGCAGATGCTGATAAAGCAAGGGTAAGAGCTGTAGTCACCAGGGGAAACTGAATAAAAAGATTCAAAAGGTGATTAAGAGTTCCTGGACATTTAAGAGTGCAAGATGGGTGTACCTGGAAGAGACTTTTCTGTACTGTCTGTGCCATATGGGCTTAGAAACGCTCACATTTGTATCTCCTAGCGGAAAGAGAGGAAATAATAACTCTTTACTTTGCCTTTGCTTACCTAAAAGTCTTGGGTGACTTTGTAATTACAGAGGAAAATGTGTCTGTAATGTAGAAGCAGCCCCTTTTCTTGTCCTCTTCATTCTTAGGCAGGTGAAAGAGTCCAGGGCCTTATGCAATGCTCCACCACTGAACTAGCCTCTGCCCCCACATTGCTGTCTCACTACAAGTTATATAAAAGTAACACTTCTAAGTAAATACAGGTACCCCAGAGCACCTCCCCTTCCTACTCTGTGTGTGGGTGGGCCTGCGACTTTTGTCATCTGTGGAAACCTTTCTCAGGGCTCAGAGGCAGCGATTTTATAGTCATGTGTTTGGTGGAGACCTAGAAGTGGTGCACAATGGTTCAGACCTACAGTCCTTGTGTCCATGGAAATGAGACATCCTCACCAGCTCTTTGCTGGACCCTTGAAAGTCTCTGCTGCCTTGGTGCAGTGGGGAGGGGCTTGGACCTGCCTAGGCTCAGTGTGCCAGGCTCTGCTGACTCCCCATGGGAGACCTTGATTTGGGGGATGTGGGGATGTGGGGTGGGTGGCTTGGGAGGGGGGGCTGTGGGGTGAGAGGAGGGAGGAGATCGGATCTGTGGGTGGTATGTAGAGTGAATAGAAAATTTCTTAATAAAGAAAAATGAAAAAAAAAGTCTCTGCTGTCCCTCTAAGCACCCCTAGACATCTTTGTTCTGAGGGGTGCTTGCCTTATCACCTTGTCTTTTTCTCCTGCCTAGATCACGACTGGCTATAACCTGGAAGATGACCGTTGTGAGTGTGTAGCCCTGCAGGACTTTCAAGCTGGAGATCAGGTAGGTTTCAGCATTCTGTCCCTAGCTGTGAGCCAACCGGTGGGCACTGAGGGGTGGCTTTGGTCATCTTAAGAGGTATTGGGCAAGAAACCCTGTCTCGAAAAACCAAAAAAAAAAAAAAAAAAAAAAAAAAGGTATTGGGCATAGAGAGGAGCTGGGACACTGATCCTTAGGATTGTTTTCTGACCAAATCTTGAGACGGAAAGATGCTTTGAATTACACTGTGTCCACAAGGAAAACAGTGCCGCTCCTTGTACACTTGCATCACTATACGTGAAACTGTTAGCCCAAATAGATACTACTTTACAGTACTGAAGCAAATGTTTGGTTTCATAAGCTGCATTCCTTTATAAAGAGGTGGGATTTAGGTAGCTAAAACCTAAGGGAATTAGAACAATCATTCCTATTCTCTCGTACTTTTCACTGTGATATGTACATTTTCTTATCTAATAATTTGGATGGAGGCACAGGTAAGTTTCCCAATAATTTTGAAATATGCATCTGTAAATCTCTGCATTTGTCAGTTGCACAAACCAGCACACAATGGAAAACCAATATAGGAATAGACACTGCCTCCTGCTTGATCTGCTCTTGAGAAAAGTTCAGACCCCTCTGTTAGTGTGAAAGTGCACGGGCTGTGGAAGTGGGTTTCTGACAGGAGTGAATTTAAATGCCTCTTCTAGAATGTCCCTCTGTTTCAGAAGGAAAGGAAGACATGGCGCATTCTAAAGGACAGTTTAGGAGGGGCTGGCTGGGGTTGGATGAGAGGCTCAGCAGTCCTGGGTCAGCATCTTCATGTGCCCCCTCTCCCCTGCCTAGTAGTAGACATATGTTTGGCTTGCCTCTCCTTAGATAGTTTGGGAAGTTAGAAGGGTTGCACATCTTCACGTTCCACACATCATGCTCTACGAAATGGATGTGTGGTGAAAAGTCTGTTCACTGATGGAAAATAGCATTGCTCTATAGAACTAAGCCTTTGCTCTGCTCTGTTTGAAGAATACACACTAAGTTTGTTTTATGTCCTATTTTTTTCTTTACTGCATTTACTCAGATTTACATTTTTTATGGCACGCGGTCAAATGCAGAGTTTGTGATCCACAGTGGTTTTTTCTTTGACAATAATTCACACGACAGAGTGAAAATAAAACTTGGAGTGAGTAAGAGTGACAGGCTCTACGCCATGAAGGCCGAGGTCTTGGCTCGTGCTGGCATCCCAACGTAAGTAGAAAAAAACATGAGTTGGCTCTTTCCTGTGGTCCGTGCAGTATTTCCATTGCATAGTGTTTAATTGGTGTGTTAATAAAACTTCTCCACAGTACTGTGTCTTAATCCCTTTATCCCCGTTACACAGCAAATTTAGACCTTGGAGCTGTGTGGTGATTTAACAGCGCTTCCAGATAGACATAATTGTGTCGCTAGCAGCGTTCACAGCCAGTTCCGGGGAATATGGCCTGCAGTCCTCGTTAAGTTAAATAAGTGCTCTGGTATCATTAATGTCTTTCACCTTGAAAAGGCTAATGACCTGGATCAATTTGTTTTATTTAATTCTTTGCCACCATTAGTTTCTGTAATGAAGTCATGATCCTCAGTGATTCCATGAATTTCTGGTTAGATTCTTTAAAATTTTCTTGCATTTGAGGTGTGAAATGGTAAAGAAGATGAGAATTATGATTTATTAGTCCTCCAGGGAGTAGAGGAACCATTCTTAATGAAAATGGATTATCTGGACTTTTTTTATTGAACTTGTCAATATTTGATTAATGATAAAGTGTGAACTCAACATGAATTATTGTTAATGTGTCTTAAGGACTGTGGGTGTGTTTAATTCTCTCACCATGAGCATGTGGCCCGAGAGGCAGCAGGCATGCTGGGAGGGGTGGCCAGTGCCTGGCAGGGCCTCCCCACCCACCAGCCTCATGCTTTCCAAGTGCATGACTTTGTTATGTGAGGCTCAGCTCGGCTCTCCTTGAGGACCACTGCTGTGTGTGGACCTGGGCACCTTCCTCTGGAAGAGCTGTGGGGCTGACCTCAGATTTTGTTTTTTTCAGATCCAGTGTTTTTGCATTGCATTTTACTGAGCCACCCATCTCTGCCCAGCTTCTGGCTTTTCTCCGAGTATTCTGCATGACTGAAGGTAAAAATCATTTCAGATGAAAAAAAGATTTTTTTTCTTATTAAATTGTAAAATGTTAAAGCATTGTGTGTGGGGGGATCAGATTAGAGATAAAATTCTTGAAATGGGAAGAACTTTTTGGTAGAGTGAAGTTGGCAATATTGGAGAAAGAACTAATCTGTTGTACACTGGGATGGCAGAGTCCAGATATCCTGAGAGAGTAAAGAATTCTTCAGACAGCAGCTGTATGAGACAGAGTGTTCCTGGACACAGCTAGCTGCTTATTTCAGACCCAGGGAGGATTCAATCCATGGACTGCTCACCCATTTTCATAGTGCCTTAGAACAAGTCACAAGAGCTCGCTGTGCTTTTGTTCTCCATCCTAGAGTGCTCCATTTGTAAGGGATGGGCCTGCTGACTTAAGCTACCTCCAGTCCTGTGCAGAGTGGTTGGACTAGACAATAAGTGAGTGATTGACTGAACAGAGAAGTGGTTTTCTAGAACAAGCTGCCTGAGCATCAGGGAAAGTGCAGCTGGCTAGAGCAGTCCATTGTGGCCACAGAGAAGTGGCTGTTCCTTACTGTCTTGCCCCCATCTCTTGTGGGTTCAGGGCTTGACAGGGAGCTGGATGTGCAAGAACGTAGTCCTAGAATACAGGTAGGCAATATAGACGATTTTGCAGACCCAGAGTAAGACAGGGTAACTGTCCCTGGAGAGCAGAGCAGACACCTTCCAGAGATTTACCACCACTCACGCAGGAGCTTTTGTGAGCACAAGCTAGGATGAGCTGTGGGATTTTCTTCCATATTTAGCAAGAGAGCGAGAGACGCTGATAATGGCAGCCCCTGCAGTTTTTGCAGTGCCTCATGCTCATCATGGTGCTTCCTGTATTTTCCTCTCCTTGCCTTGTGAGCTCTTTCCTGTGGCATTGATGCCGATTCCAGTTCAAAGAGTATGGGAGCTTAGGCAAGGGCTTGACTTGAACAACCTTGACTCAGAACCAACTGCATTACTTCCAGAGTCCACACGCCAGACACCCCATGTCCCTGTTAATGTGCAGGTAATAGAATTCAAGGAGCAGTTCTTGCTGGAGACAGTGTCTTTGCATGTGGGGAAGGAGGGGAGAAAGGTAGAGCAGTGGGATATTCTCTAAAGAGTGTCCTCAGGATGGCCAGACTCAGGCCACTTTGGGAAGGGAAGTGACTCGGGAACCTCTGAGGAAGGATGCCTGGTTTGGTCTAGGGTCAGGCCAGCAGCTGTGTGTATGTTTTGTCCCCAGTCATGTGAGCTGCTTCTAGCTTCTCTGCACATGTGCTGGAGAGGAAGAGTAGTCTCTGCCTCCCACACTGCAGTGTGAGCTAGGGGCTAGGAGGAGTGACAGCAGTGGCCTAGCACTGAAGAGGTCTGGAGAGAATTTTCTGCTTCCAAGGAAGTGAGTTTTTCTTTTTTCTTTTCTTGTCCTTTCTTTTTTTTTTTTTAAATCTCTAAACAAAGGTTATAAACTGACGAGTGAAGTATCTAAAACCCTGAATTTTACCATAGAGCTGGATAGTTATTTTTTTAAGCATCAGATAACATGCATTTTTTTAAAATCATTTTATGTCTATTGCTGTTCTTTAGTTTCTTTTCAGTCATCAGAAGACAATTTGTCATGTCAAGACAATTGATGTATTCTTTGAATTACTCCAACTAATACTAATAAAAGTTGGGTTTGCTGGCAGCTCAGCTCCTCAATTTGAATTGTAAATAGTGACAGCTGTAGGGCATTTTGCTCTGAAAGAGATACTGTCTCACAGTTACATAAGAAGCATGGGTGTGTTTGTTGAACTGAATAGGATGGGCAGGAGATAAACTGCTCAGAGCCATTGCTAAATTCTTTCTTCTTACATATATTTTTGAAGGTGGTTGAGAGGTTGTGTTTATGTGTAATTTAAATTCCTGATAAGTGAGAGAGAGGCTCATTTTTCCTTGACTAAGATTTCTGTAGTCCATGTATTTGTTCCTTCCTGCCTTTGGCCTATTTGTTACAAGTTGGGGCATATAATTACCAGGGTCCCAGGGTGATAGTGACTCTCCTCAGTGTCTTTAAGACATTTTCTTTTCATCTTAATTTATTTATGTTTATGGCTTGTTTGCATGTATGACTATGTATCATGTGTGTGCAGTGCCCACAAAGGCTAGAAGGGAGTATTGAATACCCTGGGACTGTTGTTATAGATGGTTGTAGGCTGCCATGTGTGTGCTGTGACTTGAACCTGGGACCACTGGAGGGGCAGCCAGTGCTCTTAACCCTGACCCACTCCTTCAGCTCCATCTCAGTGTCTTTTTGACCTAGTTGGCAGGACTGAGGTCATCGCTCAGGGTCTAGAAAGAACAGTTCTATGATAGTGAGGGATATGGCCATAAAATGTCTTCAGAAAGAGTGAACCCATCTGAAGGCCTTCAGTGTCCCTCTTGAGAGAGTGGTAAGTGGGGCGCGTTTGTAGTGCCGAGTCTATACACTGCTTTCAAGGAGGCCTCATTTACCTCCTGGCCTGGAGCTCAGCTCGGTTCTGCTTGGAGAGTCTGAAAGAGGCTGGAATATGCTGATGCTGTGGGAGAGCAAGAGGGTGGCCTGTTCAAGTGAGGGCTAAGCTGCTGCTTCCTGACTGGCTGCTGTGTGTCTTTCTTGTAGAGGAATTGAAAGAGCACTTGCTAGGGGACAGTGCCATTGACAGGATCTTCACTCTGGGGAACTCGGAGTTTCCTGTCAGCTGGGACAATGAGGTCAAACTTTGGACATTTCTGGAAGATAGAGCCTCACTTCTTCTTAAAACATATAAAACGACAATTGAGGTAATTAGATCAATGAATGAAGATCATGTTTTGTTATATTTCTAGTCCTTAATGTATTCTGATTCTTTGCAAAATGTATATTTGACATTCTTTATTCGGTATCAGTGTTTTTCTGTCTATCATGTTTATACTTAATAGCATTGCTGATTTGTTGACACATTTTACAAATTTAGTACTTTTTTTGGTTTTTCGAGACAGAGTTTCTCTGTGTAGCCCTGGATGTCATGGAACTCACTCTGTAGACCAGGCTGGCTTTGAACTCAGAAATCTGCTTGCCTCTGCCTACTGTGTGCTGGGATGGCATGTGCCATCACTGTCTGGCTCAAACTTAGTACTTTTAAAAACTGCTTTTAATTCATATGATGCCACAGACATGAATTTGTATTTAGCTTAAAAAACTTTATCACCCTCCTACCCCCGCCCCTCTCTCACCTTCTCTTTTTCTTTCTTTTGATCCAATGTGGTGCATTACTGGGGATTGAACCTAGGGCCTTGCATGTCAACAAAAACTTCAGTCCTTCTCTACTTTCAAGGCAGAGCATCGCGAAGACTGGCCCTGAACTCTGTAGCCCACCCAGTCCTAAACATAGAACCATCCTGTCTCAGCTTCCTGACTAGCTAGGATGATAGGCTGTGCACCAGGCCTGGCTAGAAGGCTCATTTGTCTCTTAGTCTTTAATTCATGTCCTTCACCTTGGGCCCAACATGAAGGCTCCAGTCAAGGTGATTAAAGTGAGTAACGCCCTCCATTTTGTGTTGGCTCCATTTGACTTGGCCTTTGTTTTGAGAGATACAACTTACTATATGCGATTCACAAGTCAAACTAGTTTTGATGGGCACATCAAGTTACCAGGTGATCTGAATAGCTTCTAGCACCCTTAACCCCCTCAGGCTGACCTACTGCCCTTGGCAGCTTTGCTGATTTAGAGTTCTTGTTATTAATTTGGTGTCACCCCCCTCGCCCCCAGGAAGATAAGATCGTCTTGAAAAACCCTGACCTGTCTGTCCGTGCCACAATGGCCATCAAATTGCGCTTGGGTGAAAAGGAAATTTTGGAAAAAGCAGTGAAGAGCGCAGCCATGAACCGGGAGTACTACCGAAAACACATGGAGGAGAGGGCTCCGCTGCCCAGATACGAGGAGAGTGACCTGGGACTCTTGGAGGGCGGTGTGGGGGACTCTAGGCTCCCTCTGGTCCTGAGAAAGCTGGAGGAGGAGGCAGGTGTGCAGGAGTCTCTGAGCCTCACGGAGACTGTCAGCAAAGCCAAGGCTGCTGAGAACGGGCTCGTCAATGGGGAAAACGTGATCCCTAATGGGACCAAAGAGTCTTCAGGCAACATGGGCGAAGAAGCCAAGGAGCGGCTCTGAGACGCACTCGTTGGGAATCCATCCAGTCAGCAGAAGTTACAGACAGCCCACTACATCGCCATGTTCCTTGTTAACATTTTTCTTTTCGCAGAGAGGAAATATGTTTTTGCTGCTTTATATAAAAGTGATTTTTAAGTTATTTTAAAGATCTAGCTTCCCTTTTTGATTAAGATTGCCATCTTGCTTCTGGGCTGAGCTAGTCAACTGCGACAGAGGGAGGAGGAGGAGGAGGAGGAGGAGGAGGAGGAGGAGGAGGAGGAGTTGCCTTTGGGAGACTGTGCAGACCAGTTGTAGACACTGGCGTCTCTTCGTGGGAAGAGTTGAGGTCCTCCATCAGCTGTGCTCTGCAGGCCTACCATCCTTACTCCAGAGTGAAAGCTGGCTCTGCCTCCTGCTGAGGAGCCAAGGTCGGACTCTAGGTGTTCAGCAGACAGTGGGGATGAGGCACAGTGGAAAGAGAGCCAAGGGAGGTCTGGGCAAATCTTTTTTTTTTTCCTCCTTAAAAATAGTATCCCCAGTACCAAAAGACAAGGTAAGGTGGCAACCTGATTTTTAATGGCTTAAAATGTTGATGATGATCCTTAATTATATAAATACACACATATATCTAGTGATTTCTAAGGATTTGTTTTCTTTTTGTGTTGTTTTGCTGTATTAAAAACTTGTCCTTTTCCTGAAATCAAAGTAGGACTTGTGTCCTCTTCCTTAATTTTAAATGCTGACTCTGATTTCAGAGGTGCACTGACTTCTTCCAGTGATGGCAGTGGACTCTCGCAGACACAGCTGCCACAGCTTCATGCAGTGGATTCAGGATGAGGTGGCTCCCTGGCTTTTCCAGTTTTCACAGGCTAGAGATTTTCAAAGCTACCCTTTTGAGTAAAACCCCTTATTAAAAGACAAACATGACTGGTGTTTTTGTTTGTTTGTTTATTCCTTTTCTTTGGAAGTAGGCAGGCCCTTTGAGTCAAGCTTTTATGCAGGACCATCATGCCACATATTCTCTGACCACTTGGGGACTTTTTGCCTTGCC